>NC_069504.1:94725599-94980599 GCF_027579735.1 Bombina bombina
AACATATTTGATTTTAATTGCATGCTCAATACCATTCATTACATCAACATATGGAGTAGATAATTCATTAACAAACAACAACATTGTGGAATCTATTTAATTTTAGATTAAAGGGATACTGAACTACAATTATTAATATTGTCTTTCACATACAGTATGCAATATTAATAAACATAAAATATAATACTATCATCATATGTGACATATTCTATTGCTAAATGTATTTTAAAATAAATAAAGTACGTTTATGTGCATCTAAATATTTGTTGACCAACCTGGGTTTATATTGATGATTGGTGGATACCTTCAACAAACAATATTTATTGAATCCAATATTCCTTATCTGCCTTTAAGATTAATATCGAACAACATTCGAATTATAATAGGAGTCAATGTTAAATCATTTTTTACAGTTTGAACATAGAAATCAATTATTTAAATTAATCATGTCAGTGTCCCTTTAAGACAAAATAGATTCATTCATCATTACATTATTTTTATTAAAAACTATTGATATATAAATCTAATTATCTGTTGGAGTTACTTTATATATATCTGCATACTCTAACAGCACCATGATTACATATTTGTAATAATAAAGTTTGTTATGTATTGTGATAAATATGTGTTGTGTCCTAAACAAGATTACTGTACATTGAAAAAATGGCTCGATGTGACACATGTTTGTTTAGATTTGTCAACAGATGCTCCTCAATATGTGGTTTGTGTGTATTCTTGTAACTTCTTAAGGACATATGACGGAATTATTCCGTCATAAAACAATTGAGCTAAGTGAAAGCTGTGTCCTTAAAGGGTTAAGAACATTGATCATTGGGTATATTTAGATATGCAATAGCAGCATCTGAGATGAATTTGATGTCTAATGTAGTCTGACATTAAACATATGTTGAATACAGATATGTTTACAGAATCCCCTTGATTCAATCAAGCATTTTCTGGTGTAATGACTGCTCTATTCTTCACATTTTAAAGTTGATTAATGTTAAAATTCTAGACAGATGTGATTTAGTGATATCCAAAATGTGTTTAATAATATATATCTATATCATTCATAGAGAGAGTTGGTGTGGGGAGCCCACAGGAATCCAGCAGTGACATAGAGCCGCCTTTGCGGTCTCCTGGTAAGTCCATTGACTCATTTATATGTAATTGAAGGTGTATTGCTAATCAATATTATGATCATGATTCCGATGAAGCATAACATTATAAAAAATCATAGAATTTATCTTCTGATTATATATTTATTTTTTATATTGAGCGATTAATAATTTCTACTTTATTATTCTACACATTTGTTATTCATAAGATGTCTAACATATGTTTTTTTAAAATTTTTTTTTTTAACAACAGTCATCAAGTGATACACACATGAGAAATCTTAAATGTTCTATGTACTATGCTTTTATGAATTTAACATTAAGACAAACAATACATTAATATTCTGATTTATTGACAATAACAAATCTATTGTCATTTGTATGCTCCATCAAAATGATGTAAATCATAACTTTGTGTGTGTATATCTTTAATGCAACATTGATGTGCGTATTTGAGCAACAGTAACATATGTTATAATATCTGATCTTAAGGTGTACACAACATGTTATGTTTTACAGAGATTGATGTCACATGTGGGATGGAGGAGGAAGAGGCTGCCTTGGAGTCTGATGGTATGTGAAATATATCTATCATGTTTCCAACATGTTTCTTTTTTTGAAATCATTTTATTGAAGACATTCAAAGTCTACAGCTTTTTCCCTTTAAAAAGGAATATTATTTGTCTGTTCAAATACACTACTGCCCCCTTTCTATATCAGGCAGCATGAAAATCTGCTTGTATATATTTTTTTAAGAATATATAATTCATGCCATCATTATGTCACATGCATATTCCATGCCAAAACACAATAATAAGTTTCACATTGTACAGACAGTCATTGAGATTCATCTGAGTGCCTATATAGATACCATATCCTCATTTCAGAATAGTTTACAGATTCAAACACACTTCGAGGTATATTGAAAACATAATCAATTTTAAATGCGTTGATTTGATGTCAGGATGTATGAGATGTTAATATATTTCTTTTACATTTTCAGATGGATCCACCACTTCTGGTCATCTGGATTCCGCCCCTGCCCAGTCACAGACCCCTCCCCGTGCACACACCCCTGACCATGGCCACACCTCTGCACACACCCAGAGCCCTTCCCATCACCAAACCCATGACCATGCCCCGACCACTGCCAGCCCTTCCCATATTTCATATCCTGTCCCTCCCAAAAAACGCCCATACACCCCCCTTCGCCGCTCTCCCCGTATTCTGGCCCGTACAGCTGCCCAGACCCAAACTCCCCACTCCCCAGCTGTACGGCCTACCCTGGAGCAGCAGCTCACCACTCCCCAAGCCATTCCCATCCCTCCCCGAGCCAATCCCATCCCTCCCCCCTGTTTAAACCTTCATTGTCCTGGGTGTCAGATTGTCCTTCCCAGGCACAGCTGTAAGTATCATTCTAAATACACTTTATAAGATACTTAAAGGTACAGTGAAGTTAAATTGGTTAAATTGTGATTCAAATCCAGCATGCAATGTTAAGCCAATGTATAATAGAATACTCTTATGAATTATTCGTCATTCTCTTGATATATTTATTGAAAACAACTTATTCCTATAATTAGTTTAAACAATAAAATAAATGTGGCCATCATTTCTTTATTGTTGGATGAATGTATCCATCAACCAGCATGCACAAACAAGGTTCATCAACAAATATTGGCTTCCATAAAAACCAACATTCTTGCATTCAAAATATAGCTTGACAATTAAAACATATAATGAATATGTGTAATTTCTAAAGATTTGTCATGTCATGCTCTATCTGAATCAGTCCATTAAATATTTAGGTTCAGTGTCCCTTTAATTGGATATCACTACATATACCAAACACCACTACTTGGATACAAAATTTTATGTCCAAATGTGGATACATTATCTCTTGTCTAACCCAGTGGGAATGTAATTTCTTCTGGTTGCTATGTTTACACAGCTTGTCCTCAATGCCAAAATGTTTAAGGATATGTGTGCCTACCACAGTCTAAATTGAATTTTTAAATTGCTAATGTAAGTACAATGTAAATCCTTTAACAAGATTTGATACACTCAAGCTGTATAAGTGGATCATCTAAAACCAATTAAAGGGTTCAACATGTTTGAGTAACATGAGCCTTTAATGATTTCTGTCTGTCTGAATAACCTAATTCATGTGTAAAGAATATATGAAAAATAATTGATGTAAATAATTATTTGTCTTTATGATGACAATGTATGTATTAAAATCTTTTATTCTGTTGTGTAATTATCCTTAATATTAATTTTTATTTTATTTTAGGCTGTGACTCAGCATGGCTCATGCTAGAAGGGATAGCAAGAGTAGAGCAGGCCGTGTTGAGGAACGCAGCTGTCCTGAGAGGGATGAACGACACCATGCAGGCCCAGCTCCGGGTTCAGGACTTGACTCTGCGTGAAATTATGCAATTACGTTCAAGGCCTGAATCTGGAGCTGGACATGCACAGGACAATGAAGAGGATGACCAGTAAGTGGAGGATCTGGATATGCTCCATGGTGGCAGATAATAATCCTCTGTCCACATGTTGAATTTGTATTTATATTGTTGCCATTTGGCCTTTTTATCAGTTTTTTGTTGTGCCTGTTGCACTCTTTTACCTTGTCATGTGTCTCCAATGGGGCTATGCTGGCCCTTGGCAACTCTCTTCATGGACTGTGATGCACTGTGTTACCTTGCCATGTGTCTCCAATGGGGCTATGCTGGCCCTTGGCAACTCTCTTCATGGACTGTGATGCACTGTGTTACCTTGCCATGTGTCTCCAATGGGGCTATGCTGGCCCTTGGCAACTCTCTTCATGGACTGTGATGCACTGTGTTACCTTGTCATGTGTCTCCAATGTGGCTATGCTGGCCCTTGGCAACTCTCTTCATGGACTGTGATGCACTGTGTTACCTTGCCATGTGTCTCCAATGGGGCTATGCTGGCCCTTGGCAACTCTCTTCATGGACTGTGATGCACTGTGTTACCTTGTCATGTGTCTCCAATGAGGCTATGCTGGCCCTTGGCAACTCTCTTCATGGACTGTGATGCACTGTGTTACCTTGCCATGTGTCTCCAATGGGGCTATGCTGGCCCTTGGCAACTCTCTTCATGGACTGTGATGCACTGTGTTACCTTGCCATGTGTCTCCAATGGGGCTATGCTGGCCCTTGGCAACTCTCTTCATGGACTGTGATGCACTGTGTTACCTTGTCATGTGTCTCCAATGAGGCTATGCTGGCCCTTGGCAACTCTCTTCATGGACTGTGATGCACTGTGTTACCTTGCCATGTGTCTCCAATGGGGCTATGCTGGCCCTTGGCAACTCTCTTCATGGACTGTGATGCACTGTGTTACCTTGTCATGTGTCTCCAATGAGGCTATGCTGGCCCTTGGCAACTCTCTTCATGGACTGTGATGCACTGTGTTACCTTGTCATATGGCTCATATATTCCTTATTTTTACAAGATTATTTATAAACGTTGTGTATGTTTTCTTACATACTAATAAAATAAATTTTATTTCACAAATCTTTGTCCTCATTCTTCCTGTTATTTTTTGCAAGCTCTAGTTTATGTTGTTTATCCTTAAAGGGACCTAACAAATCTATTTGTTATAATGAAATCATATATGTAAGACAATAGTAAATGACTTTAAGATTAACATCTCCAATGTAATCTTATTATTTGTGTTTATATTATTTTCTCTTAGCTCTATCATTGCCTGATTATGATTAGCAGAGTAATTTCTTTATATATGTATATATATTTTTGTATTTGTGTATATATGTATATTTAAATGTTCATATCCATGTGTGTATTTATAAACTCTGCATGAATTGATGCACCTTTACCAAATGATCTGAGTATTGATACAATGATATAATCCCTGTAAAGTGTTCATTTTATTTAAATAGTATTGACTATGTGTATGCTCTTTTTAAAAACAAAATAATGTCCCTTTAAGTGATGTTGATCACTATTGTAAATGAATGTATTTCCATTTGTAAAGCGTTTTTGTCCTTTTTACAAGAACAAGGACATATAGTTTTATTAATAAACAATCTTATTGTAATGTTGACAGCACCTGTATTTCATTTTCAAATCTATATTATTGTCAAAGTGTAACCAAATCAATCTCTGTGTGTAATACAAATAATGTAGATGATGAATATTAGTTAACTAATATGTTAACAAAATACATCTCCTCCCATATATGGCTATAGGTAGGCTGACCATAATTAAACTTGAATAAATGACACGTTTAATCAATACATGTATAACTATTGTTATTCAACAACAATCCAAAGATATCTTAAAACATCAATGGCATATGTATTTCTCATGTGTATCTTTTAAATGTTAAAGATATACACCATAGCTATAGTTCAAGGGACAGTCAAGTCCGAAAAGATGATTCATAATTTGGTGACATTCCTAGATAGCAATCTACACACATACTAGTTCCTAAAATATAAATACGTTTCTTAATGATATGCCAAGATGTCACTGAGTCCTTGTATTGTCTGCGGTTTTTCAGCGATCTCGGATGCGCCATGTTGCTTAAGACGTCACCTGCCAGGCTGTCCAATGATTCCTTGTATTGACTGACGTTCTTACGTGATCAGGAATATGCCTTTTATTGGATTGCGTTTTGACGCGATCAAGGATGCGCCTTTTTTTTTTGGGCGTTCTTACGTGATCAATAATGTGCCTTTCATTGGATGGCGTTCTTACGTGATCAAGGAAGCGCCATGTTAAGACGGCACATGTAAAGTTAAAAAAACGTGTGATTGGATTGCGTAGTCCCGCAATATTTGTGCACGTTAAAAACGTTTGTGACTGCATGCAATTTTAAAAAGCTTGCGAATATGTATTATTTGCATCATGTTACATTGTTGACCCGTAGCTGATAAAGACCAACACATTCTCTTTTGCTGGATGTCTGGTTGAATCAACGAACGAAAGCAAAATGTTTTCATGCATAGGATATTTCTAGGCAAGTGCAAATCTCTACAGTCCATGTTTAATATGTTTGTCAACAATGTTCCTTTTTCTTAAAAATTAATGTTGTGTTTAATGTTGAACATATCTAATTAATAAATATGCGCTATTGTGTTTGAATAAAGTAATCAATATGCATTTATCATATGCTAAATATATGATGCCGACTTCTTCTAAATGTAATTTCGTTGTATATTTTATGAAAGGTTCATTAGACACTCACATTATAAATAAAAATATTTGATTTTGTCTCTAGTTAGATAGTCCATTGTTTAACCAATAGGTTTATTTTGTCTTGTGTTGTAAGAAAATGTAAGTAATTTTCTTACTCCTCGCAAAGCCAATGAGTTTCATGTGAGTACCATCTCCAGCTTTGTCCAGTTTGTGTAAAGGTTCTTTTCATATGTTAATGATGGGGTATTGTGTTTTACGGTTGTAATGGTGGTTCATCTATATTTAAAATATAGCTAACCCTATTTTATTTGCAAGTGTTTGAAGCTTTTTAATATTGCTATCAGTATATGTTAATCTTGTTGTTTGTAGTAGTGTCTATTACATACAGTTATGTAAAAAATATAGGATACTGTCCCTTGAATGCAAATGTTGTTTTTTTGTATCATGTATGAGATCCACATAGTTTAATCTTCAAATATATTTTTGTTAGCATATTTCACCCCCCCACTCCTAAAAGGACTTTAAACCATATTCATTGTTAAAATAAAAATAGTTACAATAAAATATTAACACAATAATGTCTCTTAAAGAAAATAGACTTTATTTAACACGTCAATATAAATGTGATTTTCAAATATTTTTTTTGACAAAGTACATGTAGATATAGCAACAAGCTTAAAATGTGTTAGCATATGTAATGTTGTTAAAGGGACAGTTTCGAAAAAAAATATTTTTACATTATTCGAAAAGTCAATTCTGTAATAACAAGGATATCAAATGTTTCTCAACAATTGAACATTTGCTATCTAAATTTGCTATCTAAACCTATGAGGTTGGTGTGCTCATTTCTTAAATCTTGAAGAGTGCTTGTAATCATTATACAATTTGAGCACTAGAGGGCATTTGGATAGCATTTGTATATGTAAAATCTTGTGCTCATACAGCATATTATTGACCATGTATTGATCATTGATATCTAAAATGTTGTTATGTCAGAACAACAAATAAGTGGTCATTTTTCATAGTCATAGATACAAGGGTAAGCACATAAGTCACACATGTATTTCTCCATGTTTTGTTGTTTCAAACTTTATAATGCGTAATACAGTGTTTTCTTTGTAATCAATAATTTTCTGACTGTCCCTTTAAGCTGTGTTATTGGCATTCAAACAGTAATATGCCATCATGGATAATTGTTATGGTAATTTAGTTAGCGATTCGGGAAACAGTTTGGACATCACATCACAGAAACCAATCAATATCATGAACAAGGATAGGTATGTGATGATGTGGTTTTCACACACTTATAACCCACACTCTGCAAAGAATCTTCCTCCATGGACCCGGTCCCATAGAAGTCGATTATATACAGAGTGTGGTCCACAAGTGTATGAAAACCACATCATCACATACCTATCCATTACCCAAAAAAAAAAATTTAAGATGGAAAAAAATACTTACTTCCTCTTCCTTCCCCTCTTCCCACGGGGCTGAGGCTCTGGGAGAGGCAACTGCCGACTCCGAAGAGTCCTCCTTGGAGCTGTTGTGGGAGGAGTGGAAGGAAGAGTACTGGGACGACCAAGGTGAGGAGTAGATGGCTGAGGAGGAGGAGGAGAAGATGGCTGAGGAGGAGGAGGAGAAGATGGCTGAGGAGGAGGAGGAGTAGATGGCTGAGGAGGAGGATGAGATGGGCCGGCAGGAGGAGATGGCCCAGCAGCAAGAGGCCCAGCAACAAGAGGCCCAGCAACAGGAGGTAGACCAGCATGCGCCTCCCGGAAAAATGTGAACATTTCCTGATGAAGATTGAACATTCTTGTTTGTCCTTCTTGTATTGTATTCAGTATACTGATTATTTCGTTTTGGCCTTGAATTATTTGATTCTGCCCATCAAGTATTCTGCGTCGTCCTTCTATGTTTTCTATCCGGGAGGTACGCATCTGGTCTATGTACTCCAGTAGAACCCGCACCTCCGCTATTTCTTCTTGTTGTGCCTGTTGAACCCGTGCACGGCGGGGTGCCCGTGCACGGCGGAGTGCGGGTCTTTGAGGGACCTCGGGTTCCGCGGCTTCAGCGGCATCCTCCTGTGCTTCCGGGGCCTCTTGATCATCTCCCGTGCGCTGTTCGTCACGGGGGGCCTCTTCCCTCCGAAGTGGGAATTCCTCACCACCACTCTCATCCCGGGGAGATGCAGGAGGCTGTGCTGCCTCGTCCCCAGACTCTGTATATTAAAAAAAAAATAAAAAAAGAAATGTATATATTAGCATATTTGCAAATAAAGGTTTAAATGACTTAGCTTACGATACAATTACAAATGCAGAATCATTAATCCACTTTGAAATCTAACAAACAATCAATACGATTTCCGCTTTTTCTAAACAGTGTTTGTGATATCTGGTCAATGTGAATGTTTTTGCGTTTGTTTTCAGTCTGTTTAAATGCACACCTAACCTATAGCCTAGATACTGATGTAACCGCTAAGTAATAGAATGCGTGTAAACAGCGTAATAGCATTAATCGGATCCTTAACACATGAAACCCAATGTTTTATCTTTCATGATTTATAAGCATACATTTAGTATCAACTTTCGAATGTACTTTTGTTATCTAATTAGCTTCATTCTCTGGATATTCTTTGCTGAAAAGCATATCTAAATATGTTTATAAGATTCTGATTGTTAGCTGAATATAGCTGCCTCCTGTGATTGTTTCACCGTGTGCATGGCTATTTCTTCATTAAAATATATCTCAAGAATGAATCAAATTATGTAATATAAGTACATTTGAATGTTTTGTCAAATTGTATTCGCTACCTCAATCATGAAAGTAAATGTTTGCGTATAGTGTCCATTGAAATACATTCGTATGTGAAATTATTGTTCAATGAGCTTACCGTCAGATGAGAGTGGCAGGTTCCCGGTATCGATTCCTCCGATACCGACTACTTCCACCTCGGAGATGCTGGGCCGCAACATTTCCTCCCATCTGCAGTACTCCATTTCAAGGGCAGGGCCGCCACCGGTCCCTGCGGCATGTCGGGCCTCCAGGCTTAACTTTTTTTTAAGTTCAAGTTTACAGTCCCGGTACCGATGTTTGATGGAATCCATATCCCGGTTCCGGCAACCCACTGCATTGACTGCATTCCGAATCTCGTTCCAGAGCCTCCTCCTGTCAGTCGGGGTAGTCTTCTGGTGCTGCAGCATCCTATACCTGGCCATATAGGCCTCTACGAGGGCCTCCTTCTCCTCCATCGTAAACCTCGCCTCCCTAGTCGCCTTGGCCTTCCCCTGTGACGATGCCCTCTGTTTCCCGGACTGTGAAGCCCTACTCTGACCGCCACTGGGCCCAGCCACTTGGTCATCTTGAACCAAGTGGCTGGGTCCACCCACCGCTTCCACCCCCGCTTCCTGCCCCCCTTCCTGCCCCCCTTCCTGCCCTGTTCCTCTCCCCCTCCCTCTACCTGTCCCCTGCCTGGCCTCCATCTCCTCCCTAAACTAAACCCCAAATAATAAAAAAAAAGTGAGTGTGATGAAATGAAAGGGGGTCAAAATAAAGAACTAAAAAGACAAAAAAGGTGCTTAAAGTGTGAGGGATGTAAAAAAAACAAAGAGGGTAAGGAGTATTTAAATAAACGAAAAGAATAAGACTAAAAGGAGGATATGTAAACTAAATGTAACTAGGGGATGGGTATGGGATGGGTATGGGGTATGGGATAAGAGTAAATGGGATGAAAGGGAAGGGGACTACAAGGAATGGGGTATGGAGTGTAGTATGAGGGGGTAGGGGGTATGGAGTGTATGTAGTGTTATTGATAAGTGTATGTATGTATTGAATGTGTTTGCGTGTAAATGTGTTAAGTGTACAGATAAATCACTCGCTCGCTAACTAACACTACTTCTAATTCTCAATAACAAACACTCCCACTAACGCTCACTAACTACCACTAACTGACGCTCACACTAACAACTATCACTAATAACTCCCACTAACTCACTCACGCTCCCACTAACAGACTCTCTCCCACTCCCGCTAACTCCCACTAACTCACTCACTCTCTCACGCTAACACTACCAACTGACTATCTCACGCTAACACTACCAACTGACTATCTGACGCTAACACTACCAACTGACTCTCTCACGCTAACACTACCAACTGACTCTCTCACACTAACACTAACTCACTCTCAAAAAATCGCAAAATCTCTATTCTTAAATCTCCAAAGACCCACCAGCAACACAGTCAAAGAAGCCCTGCTTGTGTGGTGCTTATATACCCTGTGTAAATGTTTAATGATGTCCCAATTTCCATTGTAATTAGTGTTCAGGTGTGCTTTATTAGCAATTAATATTATTGCAATGTGTATTAGGTGTGTTAATTTGCGCATGCTCATTTTGAGTTGGTATTTGTGGAATGTGTAGAATGCGATGATGTCATAGTGGTCGTTTTCTCTAACATTGTCCAATAGTATTCTTTTTAAATGTGAATTTGCGATGGTGTGTTCTTCGTGAAGTGTTGTATATGTATGTTTTTCATAATATATAATGATATTGAATGCGATTTTTTTTTTTAGTGTATGTATATATTTTTTAATCCTTGTTGTTATTGTGCGATTTTCCGCATCTTAAAGTATATGCGTATTCCCCGTATAAATAGTATTAAAACTTCCCCCGCTTGTGAATGTGTAATGCTTGTGTGCTTTGTTGATTGATTGATGTTGTGACATTTGCGGCGTGTTATTGTTGTGCATGATGTGGTATGCGTCATATGACCGAGCTGTGCGTATTTCTCGCGAGATCGAGTGTTAGGTGAAAAAAGCTATTTTTTGCCTTTCCCATTGATCTCTATGGGAGACTGTCTAACGCGGGCAGGATTACGCGTGTGACATACACGCGTTAGGAGCATCGTTAGATGGTCTTATATTAACTCTAAATACCGGAGTCAAACAATGCCGTGCGTTAGACATAAAACACGCGTGGCGTTAACAGCCCATCTACCGCCGAACTCTAAATCTAGCCGTATGTATTTGTTATAAATTAAATGATATATATTTTCATCTAAATTAATGTTTATTTGTGTTTCTAAATATCATGATATGCCTATCTCATGTTTTTTTTATTTTTTTTAATATATATATATATATATAAATATATATATAAATATACTGTATATATATATATATATATATATATATATATATATATATATCTCCAGTACAAATAACAGCACTCTCATGTCTTTCGTTAAAGTGAGAACAGCAAAAGTCTCTTTTTTTATTGAAACGTTTTCAAGGAGCTTGTCCCCGTCATCAGCAGATGCTGATGACGGGGACAAGCTCCTTGAAATCGTTTCAATAAAAAAAGAGACTTTTGCTGTTCTCACTTTAACGAAAGACCTGAGAGTGCTGTTATTTGTACTGGAGATATTTAAAACATCACTGCACCCAGGCAGACGACCTTGGGAGGGTATATCCTGTGATTAAGGGACAGTATTATATATATATATATATATATATATATATATATATATATATATATATATATATATATATATAATATCTGCAATGTAGTCTAGTACTCACGGTAACCTTAAAGCTACTGTATATATATATATCTTTTTTGTTCTAAACATTGTTGTCTTTCATATATATGTGTTTATTTATACCACTATATGTATATAGTGTAAATATATTATTATTCTGAGCAAGAATAATTGTGAATATAACATGTAATCAGGGTATCATATGTATTTATTTGCAATCAATGGATATTTTAAGAGATGGGCCAGTTTTCTCTCTGCACCTGTGTAACCCCCCCTGATTGCAGTCTAGTTTTAAACACCACCCCTACACAGGTGTTATAAAATGGGCTGGCAAATTACATGACATTTCTTAATGAAAATTAAATTCAAGAGAATGAAGAAATACACTGAAAATAACATGACAGTAAAGAGGTGATTTTAATTTTTGCTGTATTAGATTCATGACAGTTTAATGTTTGGTAGACTATACCTTTGAGCTATCAGTTTAAGACTATATTGAATCAAACATCATTCGATTTTTAAAATCATTGTCTAAAATATTACACTGTGTGTCCTAATGTCATCATCAATGTTAAATTTTAATACTAATTTCACATATACATACTTTCATAGTATAATACACAATGTAACAAATGGCACTTACAGGTTCTGATGAGTGATCAATGACACAAGTATCGAGCAATTTGATTCATTAGTGATAGTATAAAATGTATATTTCAATCAGATTGGCTGATGTCATAAATCATGTGATTATGCATATCCCAGTCAAAAGTGGTAGGAAACGTCACTAGTTTGTGGGTTGTTTATGAGTTTGTATCAAATTTGATGCGAAAAGTGTTGCGTCAAATTTGGTGCGAAGTGGAGAGTGGGACTTGTATTACATGCGTTAAACATAGTGCAAATAGATTTATCGCAACACTTTAGCTATATTATGTAATGTATTTATTTCAATGGTTATCCCTATATCTCCTAGTGCACCAAATCTGAAGCAATAATATTGTCTCCTTGCTTTGTATTGAGAGACAAAGATGTAACATAATCCATAATCCATAAGTACTTTTATTATGAAATATGCTTCATTCTCTTGTAGCATCGAACATAACCTTTCTGTGTTTTCAGACTCCCATTTATTTCTATGGTATTCGCAGCCTCAGGGGTGGCGGTTTGAACGATCGGTATGCAGCTGCGGAATAGACGCGAGTGTACCTGTTGAATGTTTAATAAATTGGGAAGAGGATCAAATAGAGTCCAATGTGAATTCAAAACATCTGGAATGACGCATCGATCTGCATTGGATTGATCTTGCGGGAGCGTATATTATGTTGAACATTGCAACATTTGATGATGTTGACACTTTGTTAACTAGGGCGGATCAGATTTGCATCGAATATGACGCAGAATTCAAGCGCAATATCAGTTAACGTTTTGATAAATCGGCCCCCATATCTCTTGTGAAGAATTTCAGTAAATCCACTGACAATTTTAATGAGTAATTCCATTTGGAATTAATTACAATGATTTAGCAAATTTGCTGCCAGTAAAAATGTTAACAATGGCATGTTTGAAATGTTGCACGGAAAATTGCAAATAGTTTTAAAATTGCTTATTACAATTTTCCTTTTTTTCTATATTGAAAATAGTTATATTGTTTAGAATTAGGGTTACAAATAGTATACAAATGCATTTATTCTGAGAAACATTAAAATATAATGTTAAAAGGCAAGGCTATATTACAGGAAAAACAATCTTATCATTAAAGCCAATAAGTTGGTTGCATCAAAGAATTCATGGATTAAGCACCCAAAATTGAGTCTATTGGCTCATAATTATATTAAGGAAAAACCTTAGTAGATGTAAAACATAAAATGATTAAACATCTTTAACTTAATTTTTTTCCAGGCAAAAACATGCTACATTTTGAATATGTATGACAGAACACTTTTGAGTACAGTGTCGCACTGATGATACCATCAAAAAATATAATAACAATATATTATCTTCATCTTATTTTTATGCACAAAACTAGCAATATAATATAATTCAACATTCAGGAGATGATCACAATCTATCTGTTGAGGTATTATTTTTTTTGTCGAATAGGTCACTTTTCCAATACCTAGCCAGATGTGCATCTTTTCCAGCGTCGGGTGGTATACTGTTGTCCCAGAATATAACAAATTGCAATCAATGGCTCAACTCAGCACAAACCCTTACTGGGATATCGCAAGTAACTAGAAATAACAAAATAACGGATAGATTACGAGTCTTGCGTTAGGGTTAAAAAGCATTGTTGAGAGGTCCCAACACTGCTTTTTAATGCCCGCTGGTATTACGAGTCTGGCAGGTACAGGTGTACCGCTCACTTTTTTTCCGCGTCTCGAGCATACCGCAAATCCCCTTACGTCAAATGCGTATCCTATCTTTTTAATGGGATATGCCTAATGCCGGTATTACGAGTCTTGGAGAAAGTGAGCGGTACACCCTCTCCTGTCAAGACTCCTACCGCATTTAAAAGTCAGTAGTTAAGAGTTTTATGGGCTAACGCCGTAACATAAAACTCTTAACTAAAGTGATAAAAAGTACACTAACACCCATAAACTACCTATTAACCCCTAAAACGAGGCCCTCCCCACATCGCAAACACTTACATAAAGTTTTTAACCCCTAATCTGCTGACTGGACATCGCCGTCAGTTTAATAAATATATTAACCCCTAAACCGCCACAGTCCCGCCTCGCAAACACTAGTTACATTTTATTAACCCCTAATCTGCCGTCCTTAACATCCCCAACACCTACCTACATTTATTAACCCCTAATCTGCCGCCTCCAATGTCGCCACTACTATATTAAATTTATTAACCCCTAAACCTAAGTCTAACCCCCCTAACTTAAATATAATTCAAATAAAATGAAATAAAATTACTACAATTAAATAAATTATTCCTATTTAAAACTAAATATGTACCTATAAAATAAACCCTAAGCTAGCTACAATATAACTAATAGTTACATTGTATCTAGCTTAGGGTTTATTTTTATTTTACAGGCAACTTTGTATTAATAGTTATTAACTATTTAATAACTACCTAGTTAAAATAAATACAAAAGTACCTGTAAAATAAATCCTAACCTAAATTACAATTACACGAAAAAATAAATAAATACTAAATTACAGAAAAAAATAATAATTACAAAAATTTTAAACTAATTACACCTAATCTAATCCCCCTAATAAAATAAAAAAGCCCTCCAAAATAAAAAAAATCCCTACCCTAAACTAAATTACAAATAGCCCTTAAAAGGGCCTTTTGCGGGCATTGCCCCAAAGTAATCAGCTCTTTTACCTGTAAAAAAAATACAATACCCCCCAACATTAAAACCCACCACCCACACACCCAACCCTACTCTAAGACCCACCCAATCCCCCCTTAATAAAACCTAACACTAACCCCCTTGAAGATCACCCTACCGTGACACGTATTCACCCAGCCGGGCACAAGTGGTCCTCCAGAGGGGCAGAAGTCTTCATCCGATCCGGGCAGAAGAGGACCTCCAGATGGCCAGAAGTCTTCATCCAGACGGCATCTTCTATCTTCATCCATCTGGAGCGGAGCAGGTCCATCTTGAAGCCAGCCGACACGGAGCATCCATCCAGACCGACGACTACACGACGAATGACGGTTCCTTTAAATGACGTCATCCAAGATGGCGTCCCTTGAATTCCGATTGGCTGATATGATTCTATCAGCCAATCGGAATTCAGGAAGGAAAAATTATATTGGCTGAAGCTCGCATTCTATTGGCTGTTCCAATCAGCCAATAGAATGCAAGCTCAATCCTATTGGCTGATTGGATCAGCCAATAGGATTTTTCCTACCTTAATTCCGATTGGCTGATAGGATCCTATCAGCCAATCGGAATTCAAGGGACGCCATCTTGGATGACGTCATTTAAAGGAACCGTCATTCGTTGCATAGTCGTCGGTCTGGATGGATGCTCTGCTTCGGCTGGCTTCAAGATGGACCCGCTCCGCTCTGGATGGATGAAGATAGAAGTTGCCGCCTGGATGAAAACTTCTGGCCGTCTGGAGGTTCTCTTCTGCCCGATCGGATGAAGACTTCTGCCCCTCTGGAGGACCACTTGTGCCCGGCTGGGTGAAGACGTCTCACGGTAGGGTGATCTTCAAGGGGGTAGTGTTAGGTTTTATTAAGGGGGGGATTGGGTGGGTTTTAGATTAGGGTTGGGTGTGTGGGTGGTGGGTTTTAATGTTGGGGGGTATTGTATTTTTTTTTACAGGGTAATAGAGCTGATTACTTTGGGGGCAGTGCCTCGCAAAAGGCACTTTTAAGGGCTATTTGTAATTTAGTATAGGGTAGGGATTTTTATTATTTTGGGGTTTTTTTTAATTTTATTAGGGGGATTAGATATGTGTAATTAGTTTAAAATTCTTGTAATTATTTATTTTTTTCTGTAATTTAGTTTTTTTTTCCGACTTTATTTTATTTTATTTAATTGTAGTTAATTTATTTAATTTAGGTAATTAATTTAATGATAGTGTAGTGTTAGGTGTAATTGTAATTTAGGTTAAGATTTATTTTACAGGTACTTTTGTATTTATTTTAACTAGGTAGTTATTAAATAGTTAATAACTATTTAATAACTATTATACCTAGTTAAAATAAATACAAAGTTGCCTGTAAAATAAAAATAAACCCTAAGCTAGCTGCAATGTAATTATTAGTTATATTGTAGCTATCTTAGGGTTCATTTTATAGGTACGTATTGGGTGGCTTTTAGAGTAGGGTTGGGGTGTGTGGGTGGTGGGTTTTAATGTTGGGGAGTATTGTATTTTTTTTTTTACAGGTCATAGAGCTGATTACTTTGGGGCAATGCCCCGCAAAAGGCACTTTTAAGGGCTATTTGTAATTTAGTATAGGGTAGGGATTTTTATTACTTTTTTTTATTATTTTTATTTTATTAGGGGGATTAGATATGTGTAATTAGTTTAAAATTCTTGTAATTATTTTATTTTTTTCTGTAATTTAGTTTTTTTTTGTCCGTACTTTATTTTATTTTATTTAATTGTAGTTAGTTTATTTTAATTTAGGTAATTAATTTAATGATAGTGTAGTGTTAGGTGTAATTGTAATTTAGGTTAGGATTTATTTTACAGGTACTTTTGTATTTATTTTAACTAGGTATTTATTAAATAGTTAAAAACTATTTAATAACTATTGTACCTAGTTAAAATAAATACAAAGCTGCCTGTAAAATAAAAATAAACCCTAAGCTAGCTACAATGTAATTATTAGTTATATTGTAGCTATCTTAGGGTTTCATTTATAGGTACGTATTTAGTTTTAAATAGGAATAATTTTTTTAATTGTAGTAATTTTATTTCGTTTTATTTAAATTATATTTAAGTTAGGGGGGGGTAGACTTAGGGTTAGACTTAGGTTTAGGGGTTAATAACTTTATTATAGTGGCTGCGACGTTGGGAGCGGCAGATTAGGGTTTAATAAATGTAGTTAGTTTGCGGCGGACATTGGGGGTGGCAGATTAGGGGTTAATAAATATAATGTAGGTGTCTGCGATGTTGGTGGGCGGCAGATTAGGGGTTCATAAGTATAATGTAGGTGGCTGCGGTGTCCGGAGCGGCAGAGTAGGGGTTAATAATATAATGTAGGTGTCGGCGATGTCGGGGGCGGCAGATTAGGGGTTAATAAGTGTAAGATTAGGGGTGTTTAGACTCGGGGTTCATGTTAGGGGTGTTAGGTGTAGACATAAAATGTGTTTCCCCATAGGAATCAATGGGCTGCGTTACGAGCTGAATGCTGCTTTTTTGCAGGTGTTAGTTTTTTTTTTTTCAGCCGAATCAGCCCCATTGATTCCTATGGGGAAATCGTGCACGAGCACTTTTTGCCAGCTCACCGCTACCGTAAGCAGCGCTGGTATTGATATGAGATGTGGAGCTAAATTCTGCTCTACGCTCACCTTTTTGCGCTAACGCCGGGTTTAAAAATACCTGTAATACCAGCGTTACTTTAGGTGAGCGGTGAGCTGAAACTAAGCGTTAGCAATGCACCCCTGTTACCGCAAAACTCGTAATCTCGGTGTATCTTATTTAAAACTATTTAATTCTAGTAGGGATCAGAATTTAATTGTAAAAATAAAGACCTTTAATGCAGATCTCATTATCTCATGAGAGCAGAGTCATTCGTAGTAATAAGGCCATTTGGACACTGCGACACAGAGGTGAACTGTAGGCAAATGACCTAATACAAAAGCAAACTACAAAATCACTATGCTTAGATAAGAAGCAATATCCAAATAAAAAGCCAGAGTCAACTAACAAAAGTCCGTCCAAACTAAAGAATTAAACAAAAGCAAGTCAGGGGGAAGCCGAGTCAAACCAGGAAAATAATACATTGCTGAGTAGAGGTAGCTAACACACTCAATAAACAAGCAGCTTCATGCTGCAGAGAGCGTAGGAGGGGCTACTATAATTAAGGCCTAATTGTTCTTCTAGTCCTCCTTAAAGGGACAGTCAACACCATAATTTTGCTGTTTAAAAAGATAGATAATCCCTTTATTACCCATTCCCCAGTTTTGCATAATCAACACAGTTATAATAATACACGTTTTACCTCTGTAATTACCTTGTATCTATGCCTCTACAGACTGCCCCCTTATTTCAGTTCTTTTGATAGACTTGCATTTAGCAATCAGTGCTGACTCCTAGGTAACTTCACGTGCGTGAGCTCAATGTTATCTATATGACACTGTTAAAATTGTAATGCATTCAGATTAGGAGGCGGCCTTCAAGGTCTAAGAAATTAGCATATGAGCCTACCTAGGTTTAGCTTTCCAACTGAAGAATACCAAAAAAAACAAAGCAAAATTGGTGATTAAACGTAAATTGGAAAATTAAATGCCCTATCGGAATCATGAAAGTTATTTTGGACTTGGCTGTCCATTTAAAGGTACATAACACCTTACTGTTGTATGAACAGAGGATCACTCTCTTTAACAAATGTCTGTTATAACAACTCTTCAAGATACTTGATAAAACCCCAGAGACATTCTATTATATTACATACTAGTAACAAAGCCACGTGTACACGGGGCCATTTTTTGCAGTATCAGTGGTCCCACCCCTTTGCTCTCTCCCCCCTCTCTTTTGCTCTCTCTACCCCCTCTCTTTTGCTTCTCTCACCCCTCCCTCTTTTGCCGCTCTCTCCCCCCTCTCCTTTTGCGCTCTCTCTCCCCCTCTTTTGTTCTCTCTCTCCTCTCTTTGGCTCTCTCCTCCCTTTCTTTTGCTCTCTTTCCCCTCTCTTTTTTTCTCTCTCCCCCTCTTTGGCTCTCTCCCCCCCTCTTTTGCTCTCTCTCCCCCCTCTTTGGCTCTCTCCCCTCTTTTGCTCTCTCTCCTCTTTGGCTCTCTTTCCTCTTTTGCTCTCTCCTCTTTGGCTCGCTTTCCTCTTTTGCTCTCTCTCTTCCCCCTCTTTGGCGCTCTCTCCCCCCTCTATTTGGCTCTCTCACCCCCTCTCTGGCTCTGTCTTTCAAACCCTTTGCCTCTCTGGCCACGCCCCCATCGCAGCACCCCGTCCGGACACCAATCCGACCACGCCTCTCGCCATGCCCGATCACGCCCCTTGCCGTGCCCGGCCACGCCCCTCACCGCACCCGGCCATGCCCCCATCGTGACGCTCCCATCGGCCACGCCCCCTGACACTCTGCTTCTGCCTTGCTCTGTGCTGAGTGCTGAGTGTCAGGATCCAAACGGCCAGGTATGTTTGTCACGTGCAGTCTCTACTGCGCATGACTGCATCTGACAAACATACTTGGCCATTTATTATATAGGATGTGCAAAAACACTCTGAAATGGGCACAGGGCACATTGTAGAGGTGTACTAACATACATAGTATTGATTCATTAAAGCTATATTCATCACTATTGTATAATCTGTCTGCAGTAGACATAGCACACATTTACATATATATATAGGTGCATTTTGTTTAGTATGTGATATACAGTACTTTACACCTAAAAATATCTACAGCTAGAAATGGCATATACTTAATAATCACTTTCTGTTAATTTGAAGCTTAGATACTCATTGACTAACACAGAATCAGTCACCTAACACGGACATTATTAAATAGTGTAAATTTGAAGCCTTTTCCTGCCTGAAGAAAAGCCTTGGCTTTTAGTGTAATGGTTTTAAACAAATGATCAAATAAACAAAATGATCTTGACTCATCCATTTGATCCTCAGTTGACTTGTGCTAAAGTGACTGCTCATTTATCTTACATCTAATGCAAAAAGTAGTGAACATTTGATACATTTAGCATTTGTCCTGTTTGGTGTCATAAGTTAGGGAATTTATACCAGGAATTTTCACATAGTCACTTTTTAAGGTAAAGGAGCAGATTTATCAAACTCCGTATGGAGCTTGATACCCCTGTTTCCGCGCAGGCCTTCTGGCTCACCGGAAACAGAAGTTATGAAGCAGTGGTCTAAGGACTGGCTGCTCTATAACTTGTCCGCCTGCTCTGAGGCCGCAGACATAATCAACCTGATTGGAATAAGATTGTGGTGATTGACACCCCTGCAAGGGGGCTGTCGGGCATTTATCAATGTTGCAGCGGAAATGATACACTACATCGTATCATGTCTGCTCGCAATATGATAAATCTACCCCAACTGTGAAAATTCCAGGCTATTCCTGTAAAAAGTCCCTTTGCCTACATACACCTTTGTAATCTATACAAGGCTTTGGCCTAGTCTAAGGATACTCTTGTATAGCCTTGGTATATTAGGCCACAAACCTAGTGGAATAGGACTAAAGAGGGTGAACCAGTAACTAGACACAGTTCTCTTAGCTCTTTTCCTCCTGCTCCTCTGCTTATTTTGAGCTACAAAACTCAAATTGGAGGAAATTGGCTAAGTTTTCTACTTTCTTTTCCTGAGATAAATTGTGTGAGATTATTATATTTAGTTATTGGTGTTGCAGAAATTGGGGTTATGATTTCTAGAGTTTGCCCTTTGTAAAATTAAAGTGATTTGTTGTGTAGATACATGAGTATATATACTTGTATATATTCATCTTATCCCAACATATATAAATTAATTCCTAATAAACGTGTTGCAAAAATGAATGACCTTTCAGTGTTTTACTATAGATTAATGATTTTAGTTGTAATGGTTTAGAGATTTTACAAAAAAAATATATATGATATATATTTAATTAGATTAAATTTAAAAAATGCATCAGATTTAGGGACATCTTATATAAACCCATTTTTTATGTGACAGTTGACCCTATCAGCCATATCTATACTATAATTGCTTCGCTGCATCCCAGGTGAATTCCGAAAAGCGTAAGCATTACAAAGCTAAAACTATCCGCCCGCATCAAGTATTACAAAAAAAAAAAAAACGCCTGCACGAAATATAACAAAAAAACAACAACCTTCTACACAAAGTATTAAACACATACACCGCAAACCACCCCATTGCTAAATAATAAAGTAATTAAACCCCTTAATCACTTAACCGTCAACCACCCACATCGGCAAATACACCTAATTACCCTATTAACCCCTAAACTGCAAAACCCCCACATCGCAATAAACCTAATTATCCTATTAACCCCTAAACCGCAAAACCCCTACATCACAATAAACATAATTAAACTATTAACCCCTAAATCGCAAAACTCCCAAAGCGCAATAAACCTAATTAACTCTTTAAACCCCTTATAAACCGCCAAAAAAAACACAACGCAAATAACTATTTAAATAACTAAGCACCCTAACATAACACACCCTTACAACCTAACACCCCCTTAAATTAACCCAAATTACTTAAACTAATAAATTCTAAAGTTACAAAAAATTTAAAAAGTTAAGATTAAAAAAAAAAGGCTAACATTACAGAAAATAAAAAAGTCAAATTACCAAATTTAAAAAAATCAAGCCTGATCCCTATGAAAATAAAAAGCCCCCCAAAATAAAAACACCCCCTAATCTAAGATGAACTACCTGTCAGGGTATCTGTAGATATCAGTGGACAATACATATATATATATATATATACAGGGAGTGCAGAATTATAGGCAAGTTGTATTTTTGAGGATTAATTTTATTATTGAACAACAACTATGTTCTCAATGAACCCAAAAAACTCATTAATATCAAAGCTGAATAGTTTTTGGAAGTAGTTTTAGTTTGTTTTTAGTTATAGCTATTTTAGGGGGATATCTGTGTGTGCAGGTGACTATTACTGTGCATAATTATTAGGCAACTTAACAAAAAAACAAATATATACCCATTTCAATAGTTTATTTTTACCAGTGAAACCAATATAACATCTCAACATTCACAAATATACATTTCTGACATTCAAAAACAAAACAAAAACAAATCAGTGACCAATATAAGCCACCTTTCTTTGCAAGGACACTCAAAAGCCTGCCATCCATTGATTCTGTCAGTGTTTTGATCTGTTCACCATCAACATTGCGTGCAGCAGCAACCACAGCCTCCCCAGACACTGTTCAGAGGAGGTGTACTGTTTTCCCTCCTTGTAAATCTCACATTTGATGATGGACCACAGGTTCTCAATGGGGTTCAGATCAGGTGAACAAGGAGGCCATGTCATTAGATTTTCTTCTTTTATACCCTTTCTTGCCAGCCACGCTGTGGAGTACTTGGACGCGTGTGATGGAGCATTGTCCTGCATGAAAATCATGTTTTTTCTTGAAGGATGCAGACTTCTTCCTGTACCACTGCTTGAAGAAGGTGTCTTCCAGAAACTGGCAGTAGGACTGGGATTTGAGCTTGACTCCATCCTCAACCCAAAAAGGCCCCCACAAGCTCATCTTTGATGATACCAGCCCAAACCAGTACTCCACCTCCACCTTGCTGGCGTCTGAGTCGGGACTGGAGCTCTCTGGCCCTTTACCAATCCAGCCACGGGCCCATCCATCTGGCCCATCAAGACTCACTCTCATTTCATCAGTCCCTAAAACCTTAGAAAAATCAGTCTTGAGATATATCTTGGCCCAGTCTTGACGTTTCAGCTTGTGTGTCTTGTTTCAGTGGTGGTCGCTTTCAGCCTTTCTTACCTTGGGCCATGTCTCTGAGTATTGCACACCTTGTGCTTTTGGGCACTCCAGTGATGCTTGCAGCTCTGAAATATGGCCAAACTGGGTGGCAAGTGGCATCTTGGCAGCTGCACGCTTGACGTTTTCTCAGTTCATGGGCATTATTTTGAGCCTTGGTTTTTCCACACGCTTCTTTCAACCCTGTTGACTATTGTGAATGAAACGCTTGAGTGTTCGATGATCACGCTTCAGAAGCTTTGCAATTTTAAGAGTGCTGCATCCCTCTGCAAGATATCTCACTATTTTTGACTTTTCTGAGCCTGTCAAGTCCTTCTTTTGACCCATTTTGCCAAAGGAAAGGAAGTTGCCTAATAATTATGCACACCTGATATAGGGTGTTGATGTCATTAGACCACACCCCTTCTCATTACAGAGATGCACATCACCTAATATGCTTATTGGTAGTAGCCTTTCGAGCCTATACAGCTTGGAGTAAGACAACATGCATAAAGAGGATGATGTGGTCAAAATACTCATTTGCCTAATAATTCTGCACTCCCTGTATATATATATATATATATATATATATATATATATATATATATATATATATATATATATGCAGGAACAAAAACTTGCACTCACTGGACTTTTAGTATAATATTTACTTGAAAAAATGGTGACGTTTCGAGGACAGTATATCCCCTTCTTCAGACAACACGTGACTCAAACCATCAGTGACTTTATACACTTTAACAAACAACCCCCCCCCCCCAATTAGAGCAAAAAAAACACCAAACAAGTTGTTATGGTGACCTATGAGTCACAGTATAAACATCATTGTGCTATTGCAGTAATACAAGTTTTAAATGAGCCATCCCAGCCCCCTAAACAAAAAGTGACTGCCCAGGTGATATGTAAAAGAACCGTGATAGAAATGTATACCAATGTGGAGCTCACACAGCCCAAAAACGGACTTATAAGACACCCTTAGTCACTAGATAAAATACTTTCATCACAGAGATATCAATTTAAGTGAAGTTTTAAGGAGAGGAGTATAGACTTACATAGTGGAGGACATGTAGCCGATCGCTGCAAAGCCCTCATCCTGGCAGCGGTAAACAACGCCGTGGTAAGGAACCCGTAACAACACTGGCTGGTCACAATGGGAGGCGATATACCAATCACCAGAGTTGTGTACTGTTGTCATGGGTGATGGATCGCACCGGACGCATAGCAAATAATAACAAAATAAAGCCTGAACTGCTAAGTGGCTAGAACAACCAAGTGGCTATAATAAAGGCAGGAGACCTCACACATGTATACATATCGAACTGGGAGGCTATGATTAAAGCAGGCACCACATACTTATATATATCTATAGAATTGTAAAAATATAAAATATAAAAATATCTGCCAGAATGGGGAGATCCCCAAGTAATCATATAAACCAAGGGCAGAGACTTACATCATATACGGCATGTATCCGATCATAGCAAACTCTCATCCTGGCACAAGTAAACAATGCTGTGACAAGGAACCCGGACTGAGGTTACATGGGAGGCAATAGGACCAATCACACGTATTGTGTATTGTTGTGATGGTAATAGTTGTGCATCTACCAACAAAGCATACATGTAGCTCTAGTGTAGCCCAAAACGATCAAATAACAATTGATACTAATTGATACTATGCTAGAACGATTTTTTTAGAGCAGGGGACCCCAGGCCAATCAAACAAACAAAGTAATTAAATGTCCAGACTCTAGGGTATAACACATAATCACAACATTTCATTGGTGGAATATGTGCAGTTTCTATGGGGACCCCCACGCAGATATTAACAAATCGCCATAGACTTAAACACATCTATGAATAACCACATCCCCAAAATAACTGCTCAAAATGGGAGATCACACAAACCTGTAAGAAGGGAGGTGCCAGCATATGGCAATCAATCACATACTTGCCAAAACGATCAAAGGCAATTAAAATGGGGATCAAAACTATACCATTAATCCCAACTTCAATCATAAAAAGGAAAGAAGTAAAAAACATCCATCCTAGCACATGTTCACAGCCAGATGCATCTCCACTATGGGCACAGGTACATATAGTTTCCCATTCAACACCAACTTTCATACCAAGAGGGAGCGTGATGAAATCATTCATAGACACATATGTACTTAAGATAGCAAATACCACTCGCCACCAATAGAGAATAATGTAGACCAAGGGGACTACATACACCAGCAAACAGATAGTAAAATAAGTGATAATTGAGTAATACATGGACTCTCCTGGTCAAACCCAATGGGTTTCAGTGATATTAGCACACCACTGGTAGTACCTGCCAAACTGGACAACTGTCTATAGAAACAGTGCCAGTCAAACATAGTATTCAGTCTATGGGGTTGCAAGGTGTTCAGCTGAAAGATCTACTAGCTTCAATCTGTAAAAAGAGAGTATCTCTATCACCCCCCCCCCCGCCCCGCCTAAGTGGGGGGGGACGTGATCTATCAATGTGAATCTCAAGTCGTGGAGTCCATGTCCTTTTTCCACAAAGTGCCTGGCCACATGCTGGTCGCTGGATCCCTTTTTTGAGAGATGTCCTGATGGATGACCTGTGTTTGTCGAGACGTGTTCTGGCGGTCATCCGTGGTTTTACCCACATAAAACCGGGCCACAGCTGCAATTCAATAGATAAACCACATGTTGTGGTATGTGCCAAGTCAGTACATGCCTGATCTTGTATTGCTGATTGCAATAGGATGGTCAAAGTGTGGCCCCTGGAATCATAGAGTTCTAGCATAGTGTCAATTAGTATCAATTGTTATTTGATCGTTTTGGCTACACTAGAGCTACATGTATGCCTTTGTTTTGCGTTAGATGCGAACTATCACCATGACAACAATACACAATACGTGTGATTGGTCTATTGCCTCCCATGTGACCTCAGTCCGGGTTCCTTGTCACAGCGTTGTTTACTGGTGCCAGGATGAGAGTTTGCTATGATCGGATACATGCCGTATATGATGTAAGTCTCTGCCCTTGGTTTATATGATTAATTGGGGATCTCCCCATTCTGGCAGATATTTTTTATTTTTACAATTCTATAGAGTATATATAACGGTATGTGGTCCCTGCTTTAATCATAGCCTCCCAGTTCGATATGTATACATGTGTGAGGTCCCTGCTCTTATTGTATGCCACTTGGTTGTTCTAGCCACTTAGCAGTTCAGCTTTACTTGTTATTATTTGTATGGGTCCGGTGCGATCCATCACCATGACAACAGTACACAACTCTGGTGATTGGTACATCGCCTCCATGTGACGGCGGGTGTGTTGTTCTGGGTTCCTTACCACAGCGGGTTGTTTACTGCTGCCCAGGATAGGGCTTGCAGCGATCGGCTACATGTGCTCCACTATGTAAGTCTATATTCCTCTCCTTAAACTTCATTTAAATTGATATCTCTGGTTGCTGCTCTCATTTGGGAGATGAAAGTATTTTATCTAGTTACTAAGGGGGTTCTTATAAGTCAGTTTTTCGGCTGTGTGAGCTCCACATTGGTGTACATTCTATCACGGTTCTTTACTTATCACCTGGGCAGTCACTTTTTGTTTAGGGGCCGGGA
Organism: Bombina bombina; assembly: GCF_027579735.1. Taxonomy (NCBI): domain Eukaryota; kingdom Metazoa; phylum Chordata; class Amphibia; order Anura; family Bombinatoridae; genus Bombina; species Bombina bombina. The sequence goes on from NC_069504.1 coordinate 94,752,190, forward strand.
TGGCCTCATTTAAAACTTGTATTACTGCAATAGCACAATGAGTTTATTACTGTGACTCATAGGTCACCATAGCAAACTTGTTGGCGTTTTTTTTTTGCTCTAATTGGGGGGGGAGGGGTTTGTTTGTTAAAGTGTATAAAGTCACTGTTGGTTTGATTCACGTGTTGTTCGAATAATTGGATACACTGTCCTCGAAACGTCACATTTTTGTCAAGTAAATATTATACAAAAAGTCCAGTGAGTGCAAGATTTTTGTTCCTGCATGTCAATTTTTACTAGCACCCTGGCAGTTGTGAAAAAGTGAGGAGTGCACATCCTGCTACAAGTGTATATATATATATATATATATATATTATATTAAGATTGAATAGTATGAAAATCTCTCAATAGTAAGTTGGAGCATGCTCATTTTATCACTGAATACTTTCTCCTGATTAACATAGCATTAAGAGTTCTAAATAGAGCATCTGTCTCATTACCTAGATCACAGGAACCCCTGGTTGATAGAGACATGATGTCTATGAATTTCTTCTCAAGCTTTAATTAGATTAAAAAAAACAGTTAGAAGAAATGACTAAATAACACACCTACAGTAGGTATTAAATTGTCCCTGTTGTGTTGAATCCACAAATTCTAGACGTTACGTCTAGATGAAGATTAGCTAAGCAGGAGACTCATGTTTGTGCATTATAACTTGTAAATTTATTTTTGAATCACAACTTATGTTTAAATCTCAAACATTCAATATATGCCTTAGGACTGTATTAAATGTCTATATGTCTAGATATGGATCTGGGAAATGCAATTCAGATTTTAAAGGGATTAAATAACAATTGTAATAATCCCACTTTAAAATATGTAACATATTTATATTTTTTTTTTTTCTTGTCTTCCAGACATCTAGGGACAAATTGGGATATATATGCTGAGTCTAATAAATAGCAATACAGTCAATTTAAAATATCCAAAAAAAATTTTTGTTAATTTTTTTTTGCAATTTGCAATTTCAATTTTCAATATTCTCTAGAAACAGTAACGATAGACATGGCGGTACATCAACAAAATAAAATAATCTTGTAAATATCATCAATATTACATTAACTGTTAGTTTAGCACATAAATGAAATTGTGACAATAATACCTCAATTTTTCATTTAAATTCTTTAAATATAATCCTCTGAACTCTAGTAAGGTCCTTCAAGGGCCCAGTTGCTCAAATAAAACAATATAGAGAGGATAGGAAATGAAATGGCTTCTTTTGGGCCTTGGATTACATCTATAGATATGATAAATATATAAAACAGATAAATGATCATCTGACACCCACCATCTATCTTTGTGAGGTTCAAAACTATAATGTGCAACAGCGGTGACTATAGTAGAGAATTAGTCTGTACGTCTAAGGCGCATAGTAAAAAGATTTTTATAACAGAAACCATCTGAAATATGTAATGCACCTAAAGCATAATGATCGTCATTTACTTTTTGATAGGCTTTTAACTCTTTAACTATGTTGATAAACATTTGAGAAATTAAATATTCGATGAGTATCTAGGGGTACAGGAATTAAGTCTAAAGTGAGCTATGCAGTGCGTTTGCAGATAGAGGAACTGTATAATCATTTTACAAGTAGGAAATATCTTTGAAGGGTATTGGGGAGGGGAAGAAGGAAAGAAAGAAAAAAAAAAAAAGGGGGGTTAGTTAATAAAAACCAGACACAGGGAGGGGGGGGAGAGTAGTACAGTCCCCTCCAACAGAATTCATTATTGAAGTGTGTATCAGCTATCTTCCCTCAGATGGAAAGAATCTTGCCCCTCCCCAGTGAGTCCCAGGGGCCCCAAGTCAAAGCATGTAGGTCTAATTGTTGGCGGGCGTTATATACGTAGTTTTCCAGGGACTGAAAATAGGAAATGAGTTTAATCAAGGCCTGCCAATTAGGGCACTTGGGTTTCTTCCAGTTTCTGGCGATTAGTAGTTTTGCGAGCCATCATGATGTGTTATCATTAGAATGCGGTTTGATGCAGAGAGAGGTTGTAGGCCGGCATGGATCAGGGCCATCTCAGGGAGCAGGGACGTAACAATGCCCAGATGAAGGCACAGAACCTCCAATTTGTGCCACAGAGGGCATTTATGGGGCAGGCCAACCTGATGTGTTGGGGGTCACCTAATGTCTTGCAGCCTCTCCAACAGAGGGAGAAACTGTCTGGAAACAGTTTTATGTATCTTTGAAGGAACATAATGCCATTCTAGTCAGCAGCTTGTAGTAACAATTCAAAGAGTGTTATACAGTGGATGGATGACTTAGTGTGTTGGATTGCTTCCAACCACACCTCCGTCGGTAAATCCATTCCCCCAGTCCCTCTCCCAGTCCTCCATTTGCCTGGTCTTAGTGAGCTTGGTAGCATCAAGGAGAAGTTTGATAATGGGAGGACAGGGGGGAGATGTGTTGGGAGTCTGTAGAAAGTTAGATCTCCCAAGGTGAGTCAGCGTCTGGAGGGGGGGGGGGTATCCAGGAAGCCCCATGACTTTAAGATGGAGGAGAGTCTTAGTAGGTCAAATCTAAATTTGGGTGGGCTAGTTTTTTGAGAAGTGTCATGTAGAACTAGGCCTCTGACTCGCCTTGAGGTCCTAATTGCCACAGCATGCGGCTCAATGACTAGGGCAATAGAAGGGGAGACAGGGGGACAGTCCCTGTCTTGTGCCGTTAGTGATCTGCACTTTGTCTGAACAAAAGCCCAGACCCCTCATCCTCGCCGTGGGGCAAGAATACAGGGATCTCACTGCTGTGATAAAGGATTCTGGAAGGCCAAATGCTTGCAAAGTTGAGGAACATGTAGTCCCACCTCACCTGTCAAATGCTTTTTCGGGCATCCATTGACATGGGCAAGAAGAGGGACCCCATGGTCTGCAGCTTCAGTAAAGATGTTAAGGAGATGCCTCGTATTGACCGGGCCCTGTCTGCCTGGGATGAAGCCAACCTGGTCTGGATCAACTAATATTAGTATACTAGTATTCTATTTTAATCTCGTGGCAACATTTCGCATTTAGTTTTATATCAACATTAATGAGAGAGATCGGCCTGTAATTCTCACATAAAGAGTGATTCTTTACCCTCTTTGGGTATAGTAATAAAGGAAGCTTCAGAAATTCAGGGCGGAGGGTGCCTAAGTTGAAAGTAAAGTTGAAAAAATTCTGATAAGGAGAGGAGCCAGTTGTGTTTCATAAGTTTTGTAAATAGGGGTGGTAAATCTGTCTGGTCCCGGGCTTTATTTATTTATTGAAAGCAAGGAAATCACATGTTTCAATTCCTCAGTGGTCAAAGGGCCGAGAGGCTTTGGGCATCCTCCTCCGGACAGAGCTGGGAGAGGGAGAGAAAGACAAAACTGTTCGATCTGCTACTTTGGGGCCCCGGGCCTCCCTGAGAGGAGGTCTAAGTTATACAAGGCAGTGTAGTAATGGGCGAACACACTTGCAATATCTTTAGGGGCGTGTACATTCCCTCTAGGAGTTTTGATCAGCGTGATCCGACGTTGTTGAGTACGGATTCAGAGTTATGGAGCTAGGAGTTGGTCAGCTCTATTATCTTTGGTAATAGTACAGTTGTTTAAGGGTCAAAAGTTTGATTGCACCTTTTTTTCCTCGATGCGTTAAATGCGGATCTGATGGCTGTAATTGGTTTCGCAATCGTCTTGAGGGGCCTCCTTTGTTGAGGGCTTTCCATGGACCGGTAGTTCTGAGTATAATTGGGCCCAGGGGTTTCCCCGAAAGATTGCAAGTTTACTGAAGCCCTGTTTATGAAGTGGCCCCTCATAAAGGGCTTTAAGGGTTGCCCAAAGTACTGGGTCATCGATCATTGCATTGTCATTGATGACCAGAAAATCTGTTATAACCTTGGAGGCGTCAACCCCGGCTGGTCCTGTTAGACTCCAACAGGAGGAGGGGGCTGCCCTAGGTTGAGTGCCGGTCAGGCGGATGAAGGACCATATCATGGTCTGACCGATGGGGCATATCCTGATAGAAGGGTGGGATAGTCTGTCCAAAAGGGGGGAACGGCACAGCAGGGTAATTCTTGAGTAACAAAGGTGGGGATTTGAGTCGAAGGTAAAGTATTTCTCTGAGGGAACAGGGCATCGCCATGCATCGTACAAATTGTACTGGGTACAATAATGTCCTGAACAGATGCGATGCTCTTTTGGCTGCGGGATCTAAAGGTCTGTGCTTGGGGGATTTTCTATCTAAAATTAGGTCCCAAGAATATGTTAACCCCTTAAGTGAGCAGACCATTTTTAAATTTTCTTACTCTTAGAGGACAAAGGCTATTTTTATATTTCTGCGGGTGTTTGTGTTTAGCTGTAATTTTTCTCTTACTCATTTACTGTACCCACACATATTATATACCGTTCTTCCCGCCATTAAATGGACTTTCTAAAGATACCATTATTTCATCATATCTTATAATTTACTATAAATTTTTTTTATAAAAATAGGGAAAAATGGAAAAAAAAACACACTTTTTCTAACTTTGACCCCCAAAATCTGTTACACATCTACAATGACCAAAAAACACCCATGCTAAATAGTTTCTAAATTTTGTCCTGAGTTTAGATAAATACCCAATGTTTACTTGTTCTTTTGCTTTTTTTTGCAAGTTATAGGGCAATAAATACAAGTAGCACTTTGCTATTTCCAAACCACTTTTTTTCAAATTAGACGCTAGTTACATTGGAACCCTGATATCTGTCAGGAATCCCAGAATATCCCTTGACATGTATATATATTTTTTATGAAGACCATCCAAAGTATTGATCTAGGCTATTTTGGTATATTTCATGCCACCATTTTACCGCCAAATGCGATCAATAAAAAATTTTTTTCACTTTTTCACAAATTTTGTTACAAAACTTTAGGTTTCCACTGAAATTATTTACAAACAGCTTGGCAATTATGGCACAAATGGTTGTTAAATGCTTCTCTGGATTCCCTTTGTTGAGAAATAGCAGACTTATATGGCTTTGGGGTTCCTTTTTTGGTAATTAGGAAGGCCGCTAAATGCCCGCTGCGCACCACACGTGTTTTATGTCCAACAGTTGAAGGGGTTAATTAGGGAGCTTGTAGGGAGCTTGTAGGGTTAATTTTAGCTTTAGTGTAGTGTAGTAGACAACCCCAAGTATTGATCTAGGCCCATTTGGTATACTTTCATGCCACCACCCGCCAAATGCGAGCAAATAAAAAAAAAACATTTAACATTTTTCACAATTTTAGGTTTCTCACTGAAATTATTTACAAACAGACTTGTGCTATTATGGCACAAATTGTTTGTAAAAGCTTCTCTGAATCCCCTTTGTTCAGAAGATAGCAGACTTATATGGCTTTGGCGTTGCTTTTTGGTAATTAGAAGGCCGCTAAATGCTGCTGCGCACCACACGTGAATTATGCCCAGCAGTGAAGGGGTTAATTATGGTAGCTTGTAGGGAGCTTGCAGGGTTAATTTTAGCTTTAAGTGTAGAGATCTCAGCCTCCCACCTGACATATCCCACCCCCTGATCACTCCCAAGCAGCTCTCTTTCCTCCCCCACCCCCACAAATGTCCCCGCCATGTTAAGTACTAGGCAGAAAGTCTGCCAGTACTAAATAAAAGGAGGTTTTTTTTTTTTAAATTAAAATAATAAAATATTTTAGCTGTGATGGGACCCCTGCCTTAGCCCCAACCTCCCTGATCCCCCCCCCCCCAGCTCTCTAACCTCTCCCCTACCTAATTGCCACCATCTTGGCTAATGGCAGGCTGTCTGCCAGTACCCAGTTTGCCCCCAAAAACAAAAGTATATTTTTTTTTCTTTTTATTTTAAACTCATTCTGTAGTGTGGCAGCCCCCCCCCCCCCACAATACCGCCATCCCCCTTCCCCCTCCCCAGATCCTTTATATTTAAATTTTTTTTTTTAACTTTTTTCCCCCCTCTCCCTCATCATTGGTGTCAGTGTGGCTAATGCGCGGCGCGCCCCCGCAGCTCCCCCCATGCTCCCGGCACCCGGCGTGCACATTGCACTTACAGTAACCGGATGCCGGGGTAGCGATGGGCCGCCCACCCTCCCTCCCTTCTAAAACCCCCCAAAATAAAAGAACCTAAACCACTAAAAAACCTAAACTACCCATTGCCCTGAAAAGGGCATTTGTTTGGTCTTGCCCTTAAAAGGGCATTAGCTCTTTTACTGCCCATCCCTAATCTAAATAAAACAAACCCCCCCACCAAAACCCCCAGGTTGGTACTCACCGTTGCTGAAGTCCGGGCGGAGACGGTCCTGTTCCAGGCGGTGAAGTCTTCTTCCAAGCGGCGGACCTTATGTTTTTTTTAAGGTTATACTTAGAGTTTTTTTTCAGTTTTTTTTTGGGGGGGGTTGTTTTATTTATATTAGGGATGGGCAGTAAAAGAGCTAATTGCCCTTTTAAGGGCAAATGCCCAACAAATGCCCTTTTTAGGGCAATGGGTAGTTTAGGTTTTTTTAGTGTTAGTTTTTTATTTTTGGGGGTTTGGTAGGTGTGGTTTTTTACTGCTATAGTGGGAATTTTGTATTTTTATTGTAAAAGAGCTGTTTATCTTGGGGCAATGCCCTGCAAAAAGCCCTTTTTAAGGACTACTGGTAGTTTATTTCTTAGAGTAGGGGGGGGTGGGGTTTTTATTTTGGGGGCTTTTTTATTTTCATAAGGGATTATGTATAAAAAAAATTTTATTTTATAATTTTGGTTTTTATTTTCTGTAAAAAAGTACAAAATATAGCTGCGCTTTCTCAGCTCTGGCTAGGCAAATATAAACAATCCAAAATACATCAATAGTGTTGATACACGCTAATAGATGATTTCTAAATACAATAATAATAAAATAACTCACTAAAGTGCTGTAAATAATAATCAATAGGGCAAAATAGTTCAAAAGGCTGCTATACAATCAGGATAGATCCTAAAGCCCAATTAAATATGTGCAACAGATGGCATATAAGCAAAAAACAGAGGGGTAAAAATTACTTCCAGGCTGTGGTAGAACGTGTGGATGCTGCTCGGATGTAAGACACAGGGCTGTGCTCCTGCTCATTAGTAGAGCTGTAGACACGAAAAAGAACACAGAGTGCATACCCTCTATGTTGTAACACTGGTTTAATGAATAAAGCACACAGAGCACTAAAAATAACACGTACAATGTTATAACAGATAATATGCACAGTCACCAAATCCAAGTATGTTGCACCGGCTATCGAAGGGTGTGTTGTCCCGTCACCACCCGTCAGCTCTGTCCTCGATCTGACTTCCGGAAAGCCACAGAAGACTTGCTGAACCAGGGGATACTCAAACTGGGAACACCGGTGCACAGGACAAGGTGGAGGTGAAGAGAGAGCCTCTACGCCTTTCTCAGGCTACGACCTGACTTTCTCAAGAGGTATCTTCTTTATTTTGTACTTTTAACAGAAAATAAAAACCAAAATTATTAAATTTAAAAAATGTATACCTAATCCCGATGAAATAAAAAAGCCCCCCAAAATAAATACACCCCTACTCTAAGAATAAACTACCAGTAGTCCTTAAAAGGGCTTTTTGCAGGGGCATTGCCCCAAGATAAACAGCTCTTTTACAATAAAAAATACAAAGTCCCCACTAACAGTAAAAAAACCCCACCGGTGCAACATACTTTGGATTTGGTAACTGTTTTAACATTTTACATGTTTTACATGTTATTTTTAGCGCTCTGTGTGCTTTATTCATTAAACGGTGTTACACTTAGAGTGGTATGCGCTCTTGTGTTCTTTTTCGTTCGTACAGTTCTTTTATTTTCTGTAATTTTAGGGGAGGGAGCAAAAGAGAGAAGGGGGAGAGATAGCAAAAGAGAAGGGGGAGAAAGAGCAAAAGAGAGGAGAGAGAGCAAAAGAGAGGGGGGAAAGAGAGCAAAAGAGAGGGCAGAGACAGCAAAAGAGAGAGGGGAGAGAGAGAGAGCAAAAGAGAGGGAAGAGAGAGCAAAAGAGGAGGGTGGAGACAGAGCAAAAGAGAGGGAGTGAGAGAGAGAGCAAAAGGGGTGGTGAAATAATCCATCTGGGTGGGATTCTTTCACCACCCCTGCTTTGTTTCGGATCCACCTGGATGCAGCATAAGCTGCATCCAGGTGGATTCCAAAAATGGCAGGGTGGTGAAAGAATCCACCGGATGCAGCAGGTGGATTCCAAAAAGGACAGGGTGTTTCTTTCACACCATGCCACTTGAAATCCACCTGGATGCAGCGTAAGCTCGGTTGAATTGCGGCGATGTCTGTCCATCACCTCAGAGCAGGAGCTGGGATAGATAGGCCCCATAATATTAATTCACCATAAGATGTCTCATGATAAATATTTTCCTACCGCTGTGCATGACATTTTTCCTATTGCTAGTAATATGTCACATGTATATAAAACAGTAGATTATAACCATTCAAGGTTCTGACTTTTATAATTCTATATTTAGTTTTCCACTGCCATCCAAAAAATAGTGCCAACAAGAAAATACTATTTACATCATAAATTATTGCTTTTATAATTTGCTATTGAGTTGTGAAATGATTTTTAAGATGTTTGGAAACAAACTGGGATAATTATTTTAAAGTCTGCATTTTTACAAACTCTGTTTATGGATAGCGCGAGGCACAATGTAAACACCATTCCTATTCCTTTGAGGGTTTTTCACAAAACTGGCCTGTCTGTTGTCCAGGCAATTTTATAGCCCCAATGGGGTATTGAAAGTGAAATATAGGAGTGATATAACATGCAGACTTTAATTCTTGGCAATGGTTCCATTTGCTTTTTCACTTACTATATTAGGCTCTTTGTAAAATCTTTAACTACTGTGAAGTTTCGATTTGTATAGTTGTAATACTAATTGGTATAGTTGTAATATGTTACTTACCTTTGTGCTTAAAAATTAGAAAAGCAGACAAAGTAAGAAAATGTTTGTTCAGGTAGCTCCCAGGAGTGCCCCGTGGCTCTGGAGATGACTTTAACTATGTGTTTAATCCATTTGCATGGTTTAAACACATAGGGCCAGATTATGAGTGGAGCACTATCTTTAGCGCAAGGAGCATAAATTATTTTGTGATATTGCAGCATTCATTATGCTCTAAGTCATATTACAAATTGCGCGCTGTTTTAAATTACAGCAAATTTGTTTGCCGCAAACTTGTGGTAATTTACGCTCCACATATTTTCTATAGGCGGCATTGATTGGCAATGTCTCCTCATATTATAAGTTGAAAGTAAATGTGGTTGCTCAAATGCAATCGCATTTAATGCTCAAGACTTTTTACGTGACTTGAAAGGTTGCATAAGAGAGTTTGGCCGGAGGAAACAGGTACACTAAACTACTCTATTACCCCTGAACCGCCACAACCCCATCTCAAACGACCCCACTACACTATTAATCCCTAAACCGTCACACCCTCAAATGGCAAACTACCCTCTCCTCTATTAAACCCTAAACAGCCACAAACCTCATCGTAAAATACTCCACTAACATTTAAATCCCCTAACCAGCTAACACCCCCCCAACCCCAACATCCCCTAAGTTACTCCCAAAAGAAACTAACCTTACCTGAAAAAAAAACTAGCATTACATGAAATAAAAACAGGGAAAATAAAATTACCAAAAATTAAAAAAAATCTGTTATGCCTATTCTAAAACTAAAGCCCCACTTAAAAAAAACACCCCAAAATAAAAAAACTATACTAACACTTAACTATAGCAATAGCCCTTAAAATTGCTTTTTGTAGTGAATTGCCCTAAAGTGATTTAGTTATTTTTCAAACAAACAAAAAAACACTACACCATTCTACAAGTAACCCCCCCACCAGGCAAAAAAAGACTGTCTAAACAAAACCTGAAAAGAGCATTTGGGTGGGCATTGTCCGTAGAATGGCAAAAAAATCCCCCAAAGATGGTACTCGCCAAAGTTGAATCTGGGCGACGGCACTCCATCTTAATTCCGGCGGTGGTCTATCTTCATCCCGGTGGCAGTCTTTTATCTTCATCCATCTTCAGATCTTCCGTCAACGACGTCCTCTTCATGCAGTCACCCGCCGCACACTGAATTTTGAATGCGAGGTACCCCCTTTATATAGCTTTTTCTTTTGGTTGCTTTGAATTTGAAAATTACTGGTGCAGTCTTGCTCTTTGGTCTCACAAATCAATCGGCAAGAGCAGATAATAGTCACTTGCCCAGGTGATTTAATTCCACTACCTCTCCATGGTGGTTAAATAGAGCCCTATGTGTTTATTTGCCTTAACCCCTGGCTTTAAACACATGATTAAAGTAAGTTCTAGAGCAGCAATGGACTACTGGACCTAGCTAACACATGTTGTGAGTAAATGGACAAGAGGCATATGTGTTTAGCCACAAATCACCAGCTAGCTCACAGTAGAGCCTACCTACCTAAGTATGTTTTTCAAAAAATGATTCATTTCATTATTCTACATTACCAGTGGGCATATTTTACTTTTGCATTAGCCGTGCATATTTTACTTCTCAGTAGGTGCATGAAAACCTACTTATAAGACCCCAGAGGAAATCCTCTTATAGTATTTGTGCCTGTTAAACCTGCTCAAGTGGACAAAAAACAGATTTTCCTGTTATATGGTTATCGTCTTTCAGATTGTTTAAACAAATGCTTCTAAATGTGTCTAAATATACTGGAATTCCACAAAATTAAAGTTAAAGGGCCATTGTACACTAGGTTTTTTTGTTTTTTTTTGAAGGGACAGTGGGGGGGAGTTATCAAGCCGTCTACTTTTCTGGCTTCGCCGGCCCAATACGCCCGCCTAAGCTCGCCTACCTTCGCCGCCGCGGACCTGAAAAAATACGCCTAAGTTATCAAATAAAGCTGTCAAAAAGCCGCGGGGCGATGAGCAGCGGAATGTGACAGTTATCACTCATCCGATCTCGCTGCCCTTCGGCTTTTTCCCAGCTTTATTGCTAGCCTGTCACTAAGCACTCACACTAAACTACACTGTTCTACCCCCTATACCGGCCGCCCCCGGAGCCCCCCGCAACTAAATAAAGTTACTAACCCCTAAACCGCCGCTCCTAGACCCCGCCGCAACTCTTATAAATGTATTAACCCCTAAACCGCCGCTCCTAGACCCTGCCGCAACTCTTATAAATGTATTAACCCCTAAAACCGCCGCTCCCGGACACCGCTCGCCACCTACAGTATAGCCTAGTAACCCCTATCCTGCCCCCCCTACACCGTCGCCCTCTATTATAAAATTATTAACCCCTATCCTGCTGATCTCACACCTCTCCGCAACTAAATAAATAGTTTAACCCCTAAAACCGCCGCTCCATGAACCCGCCGCAACCTATATTAAACCTATTAACCCCTATCCTGCCCCCCTACACCGTCGCCACCTATAATAAATTTATTAACCCCTATCCTGCCCCCCACAACGCCGCCCGCCCGCCACTGTAATAAAATTATTAACCCCCTAAACCTAAGTCCTAACCCTAACGCCCCCCTAACTTAAATATTAATTAAATAAATCTAAATAAATTAACTCTTATTAACTAAATGAATCCTATTTAAAACTAATACTTACCTTTAAAATAAACCCTAATATAGCTACAATATAAATAATAATTATATTCTAGCTATCTTAGGATTTATATTTATTTTACAGGTACATTTCTCTTTATTTTAGCTAGGTAAGCTATTAAATAGTTAATAACTATTTAATAGCTATTGTACATGGTTAAAATAAAGAGAAATGTACCTGTGAAATAAATCCTAACCTAAGTTACAATTACACCTAACACTACACTATACTTTAATAAATTATTCCTATTTAAAAATAAATAAATAAATACTTACCTGTAAAATAAACACTAAGATAGCTACAATATAATTAATAATTATATTATAGCTATCTTAGGATTTATATTTATTTTACAGGTAACTTTGTATTTATTTTAGCTAGTTAGAATAGTTATTAAATAGTTATTAACTATTTAATAACTACCTAGCTAAAAGAAATACAAAATTACCTGTAAAATAAATCCTAACTTAAGTTACAATCACCGACGGACTACGGACGAATGACGGCTCCTTTAAGGGACGTCATCCAAGATGGCGTCCCCCTCAATTCCGATTGGCTGATAGGATTCTATCAGCCAATCGGAATTAAGGTAGGAAAATCTGATTGGCTGATGGAATCAGCCAATCAGATTCAAGTTCAATCCGATTGGCTGATCCAATCAGCCAATCAGATTGAGCTTGCATTCTATTGGCTGATCGGAACAGCCAATAGAATGCGAGCTCAATCTGATTGGCTGATTCCATCAGCCAATCAGATTTTTCCTACCTTAATTCCGATTGGCTGATAGAATCCTATCAGCCAATCGGAATTGAGGGGACGCCCATCTTGGATGACGTCCCTTAAAGGAGCCGTCATTCGTCGTAGTCCGTCGGTGAAGTAGGTGGTTCCGCGTCGGCGGAAGGAAGATTCAAGACCCGGCTTGGAAGATGACTTCGCCCGGATAGAAGACCTCTTCAGCGCCTCTTTGAAGATGACATCGGCCGGATCGAAGACTTTTCTTCAGCGCCGCCTGGATGATGACTTCATCGGATGGAAGATTTCTTCAGCGCCACTTGGAGGATTAACTTCTTCGGCTCCCGGATGTCCTCTTCAGTTCCATCGGTGGCTCGGCTGAGTGAAGACGACTCAAGGTAGGATGATCTTCAGGGGATTAGTGTTAGGTTTTTGTAAGGGGGGTTTGGGTTAGATTAGGGTATGTGGGTGGTGGGTTTTAATGTTGGGGGGGGGGTTGTATTTTTCTTTACAGGCAAAAGAGCTGTTTTCTTTGGGGCATGCCCCCACAAATGGCCCTTTTAAGGGCTGGTAAGGTAAAAGAGCTTTGAAATTTATTTAATTTAGAATAGGGTAGGGCATTTTTTTATTTTGGGGGGGGTTTGTTATTTTATTAGGGGGCTTAGATTAGGTGTAAGTAGCTTAAAATTGTTGTAATATTTTTAACATGTTTGTAACTTATTTTTTTATTTTTTGTAACTTAGCTTTTTTATTTTTTGTACTTTAGTTAGTTTATGTAATTGTATTTAATTGTAGTTATTTGTAGGTAGTTTATTTAATTAATTTAATGATAGTGTAGTATTAGGTTTAATTGTAACTTAAGTTAGGATTTATTTTACAGGTAATTTTGTATTTCTTTTAGCTAGGTAGTTATTAAATAGTTAATAACTATTTAATAACTATTCTAACTAGCTAAAATAAATACAAAGTTACCTGTAAAATAAATATAAATCCTAAGATAGCTATAATATAATTATTAATTATATTGTAGCTATCTTAGTGTTTATTTTACAGGTAAGTATTTATTTTTAAATAGGAAATAATTTATTAAAGTATAGTGTAGTGTTAGGTGTAATTGTAACTTAGGTTAGGTATTTATTTCACAGGTACATTTCTCTTTATTTTAGCTAGGTAAGCTATTAAATAGTTAATAACTATTTAATAGCTATTGTACCTAGTTAAAATAAATTGAAAGGTACCTGTAAAATAAAAATAAATCCTAAGATAGCTAGAATATAATTATTATTTATATTGTAGCTATATTAGGGTTTATTTTAAAGGTAAGTATTTAGTTTAAATAGGATTCATTTAGTTAATAAGAGTTAATTTATTTAGATTTATTTAATTAATATTTAAGTTAGGGGGGCGTTAGGGTTAGGTTAGACTTAGGTTTAGGGGTTAATAATTTTATTACAGTGGCGGCGGCGTAGTGGGGGGCAGGATAGGGGTTAATAAATTTATTATAGGTGGGCGACGGTGTAGGGGGGGCAGATTAGGGGTTAATAAATTTATTATAGGTGGCGACGGTGTGTAGGGGGGGCAGGATAGGGGTTAATACATTTAATATAGGTTGCGGCGGGGTTCAGGGAGCGGCGGTTTAGGGGTTAATACATTTATTTTAGTTGCGGTGGGCTCCGGGAGCGGCGGTTTAGGGGTTAATATGTATAGAGTAGCTTGCGGTGGGCTCCGGGAGCGGCGGTTTTAGGGGGTAATAACTTTATTTAGTTGCGGCGGTGTAGGGGGACAGATTAGGGGTGTTTAGACTCGGGGTACATGTTAGGGGGTTAGGTGTAGACAGCTCCCATAGAAATCAATGGGATGTCTGTCAGCAGCGAACTTGTACTTTCGCTATGGTCAGACTCCCATTGATTCCTATGGGATCCGCCGCCTCCAGGGGTGGCGGATTGAAAACCAGGTACGCTGGGCCGTAAAAGTGCCGAGCGTACCTGCTAGTTTTTTGATAACTAGCAAAAGTAGTGAGAATGTGCCGCACTTGTGTGCGGAACATCTGGAGTGACGTAAGAATCGATCTGTGTCGGACCTGAGTCCGGCGGATCGATGCTTACGTCACAAAATTCTACTTTTGCCGGTCTCGAGCCTTTGATAACTAAGGCGAATCAGCCTCGCCACAAATACGCTGCGGAATTCCAGCGTATTTGAGGTTGACGGCTTGATAACTAGGCCCCAGTGTACACTAGATTTTTCTTTGCATAAATGTTTTGTAGATGATCCATTTATATACCCACCTGGGAGTGTTTTGTAAAAATGTATAATTCTGCTTATTTTTAAATAACATTGTGCTGATTTTAAAACTCCTAACCCAGCCCAATATTTTTAGATGTATACTGATGTCTACAGACTTCAGACTGCTTCTGTTTGTATAATGGGTCTTTTCATATGCAGGGAGGGTCTCTGCACTCAGTCCCTTTCAGTGGGTGTCCCAGCCTAACCTTATCAAAAGTGCTAAATTGGGAGTTTCTAAGTAAGTTTTTAAAAAGGTTTAATACTAGATGTTTATATCAGTATCTGTGCATATTCTTCTTTATATTAGTGTCTGTTACATGCAGTTAAATGAAATTTGGTGTATACTATCCCTTTAAAAGCTACACTAGTTGATTTTTGCATTTTACACAACAAAATCAAATGGCTTCAAATAGGAAAAAGCAATAGAACTGAACTTAGTAAAGTGAAATGGAAGTCAAAAAATATTAGTCATGGTTCACAGCATGCACTTATATTATCACATGTTTGTTAAAAGCATTCTTAGGTAAGCACAGAAGCATTAATGCACTACTAGGATTGGGTAAATGATGGCTATGCACATATTCCTCTTGTCATTGGCTCGCCAGTGTCCTGATTTTAAATGATTGTAATAATAGCAATATTTTAATAAGGGATACATCAGCAGCATCAATACCTGCAGGGAATTTGTAATGGTAATTAAAGGGACACTCAGGTAAAATTAAACTTTCATGATTCAGATACAGCATTCAATTATAAACAACTTTCCAATTTACTTCCATAAAAAAATGTGCACAGTCTTTTATATTTAGACTTTTTGTGTCACCAGCTCCTACTGAGCATGTGCAAGAATTCCCAGAATATATGTATATGCATTTGTGATTGGCTGATGGCTGTCACATGGTATAATGGGAGTGGAAATATACATAACTTTAAAACTTGTGAGTTAAAAAATCTACTTCCCATTTAAAGTTAGACTTAGGGGCCGATTTATTATAGTGCGAGCGGACATCTATAAATTTACAAGAACTGCTGGTGCAATGATAAATGCCGACAGCGTATGCTTTCGGCATTTATCGATGTGCGGCGTACATGATGCGCTACATTGTCTCATGTCCGCTCGCACTCTAATAAATATACCCCTACGTGTAAAAATAATGTGTTACGTGTATGTATTATAGTGTTAAATACTATAATATGTATTCAAAATCTTTTTCTTATTTCATTAAATGTGTTTTAACTTTTGGTGTTTTTTTTTTTCTTTTTTAGGAAGTTTGTTTTTTAAGCTTTATAAAATATGTTTTTTTTTTGGAATTGACACCTTTTTTAATATTGCATTTGTTTAGACGATATAAGTTCACACTGTACTGCACATATTTTACACATATTTATAAATGACACACACAAAATGATATAACAAGTCTTGTAAATAGCAGTGACGTATAGTTTTATAGCATCTATAGATAATCAGAGACTAAACGGCAGATTTAAATAATTATAATATAACTATTCAAAGCGTGAAACTGCCTTCATACTCTGATGTGAACAGTTTTGAATATTTCACCAGCAATCTTGATCCTGTGACTGATCCCTTTTGAATATATCACCAGATTGTATATGTTTAGATCATCAAGGCTATAGGGGTCTATTTATTAAGCAACGGATGCTGCTTCGGAGCCCCATCGTTTCAGGTCCGCCTAACAAACCTTTATGGTGGCGGACTGAAATCATCCCAAGATCGGGTTGATTGACGGCCCCAGCTAGCAGCCAATTGTCCGCCAGTGAGCAGGAGCGTATGCTGTCGGCATTCAGCGAGGTTGAGCAGACATGATTCGCTAATGTGAATCATGCCACTCGCCTCTTAATAAATCTCCCCCATTGGGGGCAATTTATCATAGTGCAAGCGGACATACTATGATGTAGCGTATCATTTCTGCCGCACATCGATAAATGCCAACAGCATACGTTGTCTGCATTTATCATTGCACAAGCAGTTCTTGTGAACTGCTTGTGCAATGCTGCCTACTGCAGATTCACGGCCAATCAGCCGCTAGCTGGGGATGTTAATCAACCCGATCATATTTGTTTGGGTTGATTTCTGTCCCCTGCCTCAGAGCAGGCGGACAAGTTATGGAGCAGCGGTCTTTAGACCGCTGCTTCATAACTTCTGTTTCCGGCGAGCCTGAAGGCTTGCGCAGAAACACGGCCATCAAGCTCCATTCGGAGCTCGATAATTTGGCCCCATAGTCTCTAGAACTGTGTGCAGTATTCATGATGAGACCAAACTAATGATCTATAAAATACCTCTTTTTAGTCATAACACATTTAACACCCACAGCTATTTATAAGTTAAACTACAAAAATCATATTAGTTTTACAGAACTTTCATTTGTTACACTTTAAAATGGGAGTAAATATAAATTTTGGAGCACATTTCTATGCCATGCTTGATTTAAAAGGAAGTTGCCCAAATGTCAAATCACTTTAAAGTGAAAAGCTAACTAAAAAAAAAATACCATGTGAATATTTCTTTTTAAAGGGACATGAAACAATATTTTTCTTTCATGATTTAGACAGAGCATGCAATTTTAAACAACTTTCCAGTTTACTTTTATTATCAAATTTGCTTCATTCTATTGATTCGTTCTCTGTTGAAAAGCATATCTAGATGCGCTCAGTAGCTGCTGATTGGTGACTGCCCATAGATGCCTCGTGTAATTGGCTCACCCATGTGCATTGCTATTTCTTCAACAAAGGATATCTAAAGAATGAAGCAAATTATATAGAATAAATCGGAATTTTGTTTAAAATGTTATTCTCTATCTAAATCATGAAAGAAAAATTATGGGTTTCATGTACCTTTAAGAAGAAAGATACACAGGCACATGCTATTATAATTGACAAATCAAGCTTGGATACAGACTCTAAGCAATTAGCTAAAGTAATTCTAGAAATGATGCTTCCTCAATTTGATCAAATAAGACACGATGAAGCCACTTTATCAAATGAAGTCCATACTTTTAATAGTACGCTAGAACTAGCAGAGCAAATAATTTCCGATATGGAAGATAGAATGCAGTTATTAGAGAACGACAATAGGACTCATGACCCCCTACTTAAAAAGATGTGAGAGAGACTGGATGACCTGGAGGATCATTCCAGAAGAAATAATTTAAGAATAGTAGGAGCCTGAGACTCAGTATTTCTTGGATATAAAAGCTTTTTTTCTATGGGCAAACATCATACACTCCTAGAAATCCCCTTATCAAGACAGCAAATGATCATAGAGAGAATTCATAGGTTAGGGCAAGAAAAATTTAGGTCAGATGGCACAAAGATAGTAAGACCGATTATAGTTAAATTGCTCAGTTACCAAGATAAAATTGATTTGTTAACCTGCTATAGGAAAACAAAGACAATCGTATTAGGAGAAAATTTAGGGGGATATTTATCAAAGCCTCAACTTTGTAAAAAAAGTTTTTTTTTTTTAATTTAGAATAGGGTAGGGCATTTTTTTATTTTGGGGGGCTTTGTTATTTTATTAGGGGGCTTAGAGTAGGTGTAATTAGTTTAAAATGGTTGTAATATTTTTCTTATGTTTGTAAATATTTGTTTATTTTTTGTAACTTAGTTCTTTTTTATTTTTTTGTACTTTAGTTAGTTTATTTAAATGTATTTATTTGTAGGTATTGTATTTAAGTTAATTTATTGATAGTGTAGTGTTAGGTTTAATTGTAGATAATTGTAGGTAGTTTATTTAATAAATTTATTGATAGTGTAGTGTTAGGTTTAATTGTAACTTAGGTTAGGATTTATTTTACAGGTAATTTTGTTATTATTTTAGCTAGGTAACTATTAAATAGTTATTAACTATTTAATAGCTATTGTACCTGGTTAAATAATTACAAAGTTACCAGTAAAATATAAATCCTAAAATAGATACAATATAATTATAATTTATATTGTAGCTATATAAGGGTTTATTTTACAGGTAAGTATTTAGCTTTAGGAATAATTTATTTAATAATAGTTAATTATTTCGTTAGATTTAAATTATATTTAACTTAGGGGGGGTGTTAGGGTTAGGGTTAGACTTAGCTTTAGGGGGTTAAAAAATGTATTAGAATAGCGGTGAGCTCCGGTCGGCAGATTAGGGGTTAATGTTTGAAGTTAGGTGTCGGCGATGTTAGGGAGGGCAGATTAGGGGTTAATACTATTTATTATAGGGTTATTGAGGCGAGAGTGAGGCGGATTAGGGGTTAATAAGTGTAGGCAGGTGGAGGCTATGTTGAGGACGGCAGATTAGGGGTTAATAAATATAATATAGGGGTCAGCGGTGTTAGGGGCAGCAGATTAGGGGTACATAAGTATAACGTACCTTGCGGCGGCGTGCGGACGGCAGATTAGGGGTTAAAAAATTTTAATAGAGTGGCGGCGATGTGGGGGGACCTTGGTTTAGGGGGTACATAGGGTAGTTTATGGGTGTTAGTGTACTTTAGAGCACAGTAGTTAAGAGCTTTATGAACCGCGCGTAAGCCCAGAAAGCTCTTAACTACTGTTTTTTTTTCTGCGGCTGGAGTTTTGTCGTTAGATTTCTAACGCTCACTTCAGCCACGACTCTAAATACCGGCGTTAGAAAGATCCCATTGAAAAGATAGGATACGCAATTGACATAAGGGGATCTGCGGTATGGAAAAGTCGCGGCTGGAAGTGAGCGTTACACCCTTTAATGACTGACTCCAAATACCAGAGGGCGGTAAAAACCAGCGTCAGGAGGCCTCTAACGCTGGTTTTGACGGCTACCGCCCAACTCTAAATCTAGGCCTAGGTTTTTTATTTGGGGGGTTGTTGGGTGGTGGGTTTTACTGATGGGGGGTGTTTGTATTTTTTTTTTACAGGTAAAAGAGATAATTTCTTTGGGTAATGCCCCACAAAAGGCCCTTTAAGGGCAATTGGTAGTTTATTGTAGGCTAGGTTTTTTTTTATTTTGTGGGGGCTTTTTAATTTTGATAGGGCTATTAGATTAGGTGTAAAAAAATATTTTTGATAATGTAGTTTTTTATTTTTCGTAATTTAGTGTTTGGTTTTTTTGTAACTTAGTTTTTCTTTCTGTAATTTAGTACTTTTAAAAAGGTTTAATAGTATATTTAAATAATTTGAGTAGGGTTAGGGTTTTTTAATATGTAATTTAGTTAATTTAATTGGTAGTTTAATTTATTTGTAGTATAATAGTTAGGGTAGGTTAATTAATATTTTAAAATAGTTTATTTTAATTCTACAGGTAAGATTACATTTATTTGAAGATAGGGATATTGTAATTTTAATTTAAAGTTAGTGGGTTGTTAGGTTTAGGGGTTAATAGCTTAATTTAGTTTATGGGGATGTGGGGGGCTGATGGTTTAGGGGTCAATAGGGTTAGTTAGTGGTAGTGATGGGGGAGGCCAGAGGTTTAGGGTTAATACATTTATTTAGTGTCGGCGGTGACAGGGAGCATCGGGATAGGGGTTAATAACGTTATTTAGGTTGGGGCAGGGTCGGGGAGCGGCGGAATAGTGGTTAATACATTTTATTTGTGTCAGCAATGTCGGGGCAGCAGATTAGGGGCATTTAGTCTCGGGTTTATGTTAGGATGTTAGGTGTAAACGTTACATGTTTTCAACCATAGAAATCAATGGGATATCTGGCATCATCGAACATAAGCCTTCGGTGCTTTCAGACTCCCATTGATTCCTATGGCATCCACGGCCTCCAGGGTGGCGGATTGAAAACCAGGTATGCTGGGCCGGAATAGCCGCAAGCATACCTGCTAGAAATTTGTTAACTGGAAAAGGTGTCAAATAGAGCCGAATGTGTATTCGGAACATCTGTAATGACATAAGCATCGATCTGCGTCGGATTGAGACCGGCAGATCGTATGTTACGTCACAAATTTCAACATTTGCCGGTCTGTAGGCTTTGATAACTAGGTCGGATCAAGCTTGCAACAATTATCCTGCGGAATTCCGGTGTATTTGCAGTTGACGGCTTGATACATATCCCCCAAAGTCTTAATCTTCCAGGATTATTCAGTGGAAACCACTAATCGCAGAAAAGTGATAGCCCCGATATGCTCTTGTCTTATTCAAAAAGGGTTTGATGCATTCCTTTTATACCCTGCAAAAATTAAGGTTTTGAGAGATAATATATGGTACTTCCTTAATAATCAAGAGGAAGCGGTCGCTTTCCTTGACAAATATGCTATGGTTAATTCTTGAGGTTATTATTTTATTTTTTTTTGCTGTTTTTTTGTTTGCAGTAATATAGCGTTTCTTCAAGAAACATATTTGCAACATAAAGAAAATCTTAAAGTGAAGGTCAATTTTGATGAATCAGTGCCCGTTTTTTAATAATCCTATTAAAAACAAGGGCACTTTAATTCATCAAAATTGAAATTTCACTCGTTTTCTTCAAAAACTTACCCTTTAATCCTGGCAGCTGCTCCAGCGATTCCCCCGGCCGTCGGAAGCCTCTGCAGACATCAGAAATGACGAATACAACTTCCTCCAATTACGGCTTCCCCCCCCCAGGGGAATCTTGACCTGATGCAACGCCATGATTGGAGGAAGCCAGATTCGTCATTTTGGACCCGCAAAGACGGCTTGTGATGGGCGGAGGAAGTGCTGGAGCGGCTTCCAGGATTAAAAGCTAAGTTTTTGAAGAAAACGAGTGAAATGTCAATTTTGATTAATTAAAGTGTCCTTGTTTTTAATAGGATTATTAAAAACCGGGCCACTAATTCATCAAAATTGACCTTCGCTTTAAGCTAAAAACAGGCTGGGTGGGGGGAGGTGATTGCCACTAATAGCACCAAGCAAGAAAAAGAGTGTTGCCATTCTTTTACATAGAAACCTTAAGTATAAAATAGTTAATTCTGAAATACATGAGGAGGGAAGGTATATTATTTTATGAATAGATATTTTAGATCAGAGATACATATTATGTAATATATATTGTCCTAACAGATTAGATAAAAGTTTCTGGAATCAAATTAAAAAGAAGTCTTAAATATTTGCAAACGATAGATTGATAGTAGCTGAAGATTTCAACATGATAGCGCAATCCCCAATTGATCGGATGTTTAATGGAAAAAAAACTATTAAGCAGCATAGAAATGAAACAGGGTTTTTCAGAGTTTTTAGAAATACATTAAATCTAAAAGACATATGGAGGTTGCAAAATCCTGTTACAAAATATTATACATGCGAATCAATAACACATAAATCTTTTTATCGAATTGATTATATTTTAATTATTGAGAAGCTAGTGGGTCAAGCAAGGTCAGATATCTCATAAATTCGTGTCTCCGACCATGCACCCATTTAATTATCTATTCAAATAGGCTTTTCTAAAAATAAAAAAAAATGTATTTATTTTTCCTCAATATTTATATACAAATGTTACATTTAAATATTGGCTATTAGATACCTGGTGCAAGAATGTTCCAAAAAAATGAAAATTCAGTTAAAAATCAGGAAATCTATTGGGAGGCATCTAAAGCTGTACTTAGGGGCGAAATAAAAGCGTTTGTTATCAAGATGCATAAAAAATACGGCAAGGGACTTGCAGCTTTCTAATCAGCTAATCAGAGCATATATTCATTATATAGGTGAACCTACACCAACAAATTGGTCAAAATATATGCAAGTCACAAAAGGAAGGGATATTTTTTTTACAGCAGAATGCTACAGCAGAAACTTTAAGAACGAATGCTAGGTTATACAAATATGGGGGCAAAATTGGGAAATATCTTGCCAATTTAATTAAACAAGCTCGTGGATCGAATACTATCACAAAAATACAAATAGGGAAAAAGAGCCTCCCCCAGTCCGAAGATATAAGCAAAGAATTTCTTGCTTATTATCAAAAACTTTCCCTCTGTAAGGAAACAAATGTGCAGAATAAGAATTCCTTCTGGAATAAATGTTCCTTACCTTAATTAAAAGAAAAGGAACTTTCTGAACTAAATAAACCAATAGGGGAAGAAGAAATTATCCAGGTAATTCAATCAGGTAAATGTAATTAAGCTGCTGGGCCTGATGGCCTCCCAATCGAGTATTATAACATTCTAATTACAGAATTGGCTAAACCTCTACAAAGATTATTTAATATATATTTCGCTCAAAATAGCTCTACCATCCCATATCATTGCTTAATGCGGATTACAAGATTCTTGCTAGTATAATAGCTACGAGGTTACAGAAATGTATCCCAAATTTGATTCATAGTGATCACTCTGTATTTATAAAGGGGCGTTCATCTTTTACAAATTTATGTAGATTATTGTTGGTACTTGACCATTATAATCTTGAAAGGAAAAAAAGGATGAGTATTAAAGAGGATAAGGCTATATTAGTGACACAGAAAAAGCTTTTGATGCTATTAATTTTTTAGCATCTCTATGAATCACTTGCCTGATTCAGGTTTAAAGGCCCTTTAATAGGTTTCATTCATGCATTATATAATAACCCTCTTTCTGCCCTTATTATTAATGGGGCATGTACTCCGTCATTTCAGTTATTCAGGGGAACACGTCAGGGGTGCCCACTTTCTCCTTTACTTTTTAACTTAAGTATAGAACCCCTGGCCTTGTTATTGTGTAAAGAAATGAAAGGGATTTCTGTAGGTGAAGATACCTCACAAATAGTTTTCTATGCTGATGATTTATTAGTATTTCTAAGTGACATCAATGAAAATGTCCCCAAACTATTAAATATATTAAAAACTTTTGGTTCTTTCTCAGGATATGCTGTTAATGCTTTAAAATCTGAATTTCTGTGGATATATAAAAAAGGAATTAAAGATTGAACTACCTTTCAGAATTGTTACACAGTTAAAATATTTAGGAATTAATGTAAGCAAGAATCCAGAGGAGTGGTATAAGATTAATTTTAATTTTAATTTTCAAGAAATGGTCCACGTTAACACTGTCTTTAGCCGGGAAAGTCAATTTAATAAGAATGATAACTTTACCAAAACTTTTAGATATTATGCATAATTTACCTTTATTCTTAAAAAAAACAGGATATTAAAAATTTAAATGGAATGCTTAGAGCGTTTCTTTGGGGTTCGTGTAAGCCTATGCTTTCATTGTATAGACTTTTGCAGCTCAAGGAATATGCAGGTTTGGGGCTGCCTACATTTCAGAAATACTTAGATCTTAAAAGCATGTATAATTTACCGAATTGCGATATGTTCGGATTTTTCCAAGTAAGGCATTTCTTAAATTCAGTTAACTTAGAATCCTTCTCAAAAAACTGGGAAGGAATTTATGCTGGGATTAATTTATTTAGGTAAGGTAGAGTGTCTATTTCAGGCTGGTATAATCTTCTATTAAAAATAGAGGTGAAAAAAAGATTGAGAATATTGTGCATAGGTGGAATTAAGAGTTTCCTATATTGAACACTGAAGTAATAATTAAAAGTGTATCCAGAGCATGGCGACAACCTTAGTTATCGTGGCGAGAGTCACATATAAAACTGATTAATAGGACATGGACATTTGGGACTGTCCGAAAGTAAGAGATTTCTTGGGTAAGATTATATACTGGCTATTCACGATTTTGAAGCAACAATATTTAGGCACATAGAAAGAATGATCTGTCACACCCAGGAGCACACAAAGTATCACCTATACTTGGGCAGTGACAGATCGTTACTAGAACATTTAAATAGGCACAGATTTGCGCCACTGAGCTTGGAGCGTGCAGTGATGACGTCAGCGCTGCACGCATCCGGAGCCGAAACTGCCCCTGGAAACGAGCAGGGAAGGAGACGCTGCGCCCCTAGCAACGGCTAGAGACAGAACCTTTGTATCTTCCATTACTGTTCAAAATATGTGTCTTAGATGGGAACTTAGTGCCTTGATGTAAAATAAAACAAAATATAATAAAAATGCGAGAGGGAATAGGAGGAGGGGGGCTCCCTTTTTTTTTTTTACTTTGTTTGTTTGTTGGTGTTTTGTGTTCTTATAGAAAAACTTCAACAATGTTCAACTATTTTTTGTCCACGATGTCGCATGTTTTGTTATGACACCCTGCGTGGTGTTATTTCTGGAGAATATGGCATGCAATCGGCATGCAATGTACCTTTCTTTTCTTTTTCTTGTATTTGTTGTTGATGAAATAAAAACATTTAAAAGAAAGATATTTGACATCAAAATTTCCTTAGTATCCGCATGACCTTGAGCATCCAATAAGGATGCTGGTACTAAGGGGTCAATTTATCAAGGGCTTTCGCCAGCCTTTGAGTCCCTACGGCTGCAGGTTCTCACAAAAGAACCTGCTCGCTGTATTTAACAAGCAGCGGTCCTCAGACCGCTGCTTTCCTAACCTCTTCCGACCGGGGAGATTGACAGCTCCTGCTCGCGCGTGATTAGCTATGTGCGGGCAGGGGGCGGGTTGCAAGTGAGCACAAAATAGCTCTCGTGTGCAATAGTAAATTCCTCCGGGGAAATTCGCCCCGCCAGAGGCAAGCTGCGGCAGACAGGGGCACGTATATGCTCCCCTGTCCGCCTCAGCTTGATAAATCTAGCCCTAAGACTTAATAGGATGCGTGCATCTGGTATGTGCAGGCACAGTCTCTATGAATTCTGGTATGATTATGCTGAAATCTCACAAGGTCACAGTAAAGCAAGGTGTGATTGGCTGTTTTTTTTTTTTTTCATAGTTGAGAGGACAGTAACAAGAGTAGCTGAATGATAACTAATCACAAAACACATACTCTGGTAAATTAAAGGGATATGAAACCCAAAACTTCAATACTTCAAACAGAGCATACATTTTTTAAAAACTTTCCAATTTACTTGTATTATCAAATCTGCTTTGTTGCCATGGTATTCTTTATTGAATAGATACATAGGTATGGATTTTGAGCACTACATGGCAAGAAATAGTGCTGCGATCTAGTGCTCTTGTAAATGGATAACATTCTTAAAAAAACTGCTGCCATATAGTGCTCTAGACACGTGCACGCTCTTGAGCTTATGTCCCTGCTTTTCAACAAAATATTCCAAGAGCACAAAGACAATTTGATAATAGAAGTAAATTATAAAGTTGTTTAAAATTGTATGGCCTATTTGAATCACAAAAGGAAATTTTGCGGTTTCATTTTAAATATATTTTAAGGTAAATTATCTTCTTTAGTTTACAAAGGGATGTTCATGTGATATTTTCTATTCTGCTTTATACAGATATGCTGCATCTCTTTCAAGTCCTTTACACTTAAATTACAAGTTTTGCGGTATGCTGCGGTACGGCTATATCGCTGAAAAATTGTCCTTTGCGCGCGGAATATGCAGGTCTCCCGTATTACAAGTCACTGAGATATAGCTATACCGCAAGCGTTTTAGCCTTTACGCAACTCTCCATTCCGCACTAAAAAAATGGCTTTTGAGTGCGGGATTTTCATAGCGCCTGTATTACAGGTTGTGCAGTCTGGCTACAATGCTTGTATTATAGTCTATACCGCTGTGATCCATTCTGCTATCTGAGACCAGTAGTTATGGATTTTGAAAAACAAAAATGTTTCACAAAACTCATAACTTAAATGTTACAAAGTACACTAACACCCATAAACTACCTATTAACCCCTAAACCGCCCTGCATCGCAAATACTTTTGCACATATTAACCTCTAATCTAACCCACCCACATTGTCAACACTAAAAAAACATATTAACCCCTAAACCGCCGGCCCCCCACATCGCATATCACTAAATTAAACTATTAACCCCATAAACCTAAAACCCCTCTAACTTTAACTTAAATTTACAATATAACTATCTTAACCCCTTAGTGACCAGATCACTTTTCCATTTGTTGACTGTCTGGGACCAGGGCTATTTTTACATTTCTGTGGTGTTTGTGTTTAGCTGTAATTTTCCTCTTACTCGTATACTGTACCCATATTATATACCAAAATGGCTTTTGAGTGCGGGATTTTCATAGCGCCTGTATTACAGGTTGTGCAGTCTGGCTACAATGCTTGTATTATAGTCTATACCGCTGTGATCCATTCTGCTATCTGAGACCAGTAGTTATGGATTTTGAAAAACAAAAATGTCTCACAAAACTCATAACTTAAATGTTACAAAGTACACTAACACCCATAAACTACCTATTAACCCCTAAACCGCCCTGCATCGCAAATACTTTTGCACATATTAACCTCTAATCTAACCCACCCACATTGTCAACACTAAAAAAACATATTAACCCCTAAACCGCCGGCCCCCCACATCGCATATCACTAAATTAAACTATTAACCCCATAAACCTAAAACCCCTCTAACTTTAACTTAAATTTACAATATAACTATCTTAACCCCTTAGTGACCAGATCACTTTTCCATTTGTTGACTGTCTGGGACCAGGGCTATTTTTACATTTCTGTGGTGTTTGTGTTTAGCTGTAATTTTCCTCTTACTCGTATACTGTACCCATATTATATACCATTTTTCTCGCCATTAAATGGACTTTCTAAAGATATCCTTATTTTCATCATATCTTATAATTTAATATAAAATAAATTATAAAATATGATGAAAAAATGGAAAAAAATCACACTTTTTCTAACTTTGACCTCCCAAATCTGTTACACATCTACAACCACCAAAAAACACTTATGTCAAATAGTTTCTAAATTTTGTCCTGAGTTTAGAAATACCCAATGTTTACATGTTGTTTTTTTTTTTTTTTGCAAGTTATAGTGCTATAAGTACAAGTAACACTTTGCTATTTCCAAACCATTGTTATCAAAATTAGCGATAGCTACATTGGAACACTAATATCTATCAGGAATCCCTGAATAACCCTTCACATGTATATTATTATTATTATTATTATCGGTTATTTGTAGAGCGCCAACAGATTCTGCAGCGCTATAAACAAAGGGGGAGTACAACAAATCAATTAAAGGGTAGAGCGCCCTGCCAATAGTTGCACTGTTGTAGTCAGCTCTTAAGAAGGTGATCTACTAACAGCTGGACTATTAAGCTTACATGCTAAGAGGGTTCAGCGGATTGCAGTGGAGGAGAGGAACTGGTATTAGGAAAGGTTAGTGTAGGTTGTATGCGTCCCTGAACAGTAGAGTCTTTAGAGAGCACTTGAAGCTTTTAAAACTAGATGAGAGTCTTGTGGAGCAAGGCAGAGAGTTCCATAAGATGGGAGCCAGTCTGGAGAAGTCCTGTAAATGGGAGTGTGATGAGGTGACAAGAGAGGAGGAGAGTAGGAGGTCATGAGCAGAGCGAAGGGGATGGGAGGGAGAGTATCTGGAGACAAGGTCGGAGATGTAGGGGGGAGCAGTGCAGTTGAGGGCTTTGCATGTCAGAGTGAGAGTTTTGTGTTTGATCCTAGAGGCAAGAGGAAGCCAGTGAAGGGATTGGCAGAGAGGCGCAGCAGATGAAGAGCGACGTGTAAGGAAGATGAGTCTGGCAAAGGCATTCATTATGGATTGTAAAGGAGCTAGGCGGCAGGTGGGGAGACCAGAGAGGACAGAGTTGCAGTAATCAAGGCGGGAAAGAATGAGAGAGTGGATTAAAATCTTAGTTGTGTCTTGTGTAAGGAAGTGTCTAATTTTAGAGATGTTTTTAAGATGGAAGCAGCAGGCTTTAGCCAATGACTGAATGTGAGGAGTGAAGGAAAGATCTGAGTTGAATGTGATCCCGAGACATCGGGCATGCGGGGTAGGGGTAATGATGGAGTTGTCGACAGTTATAGAGATATTGGGGATGGAGATTTTGGAAGAAGGGGGGAAAATGAGGAGCTCAGTTTTGGAGAGATTTAGCTTGAGGTAGTGAGAGGACCTCCAGGAAGAGATGTGAGAAAGACAGTTAGTGACACGGGTTAGCAAGGAAGGAGATAGTTCTGGTGCAGAGAAGTAGATTTGGGTGTCATCGGCGTACAAATGATATTGGAAACTGTGGGACTTAATTAGGGAACCTAGTGATGATGTGTAGATTGAGAAGAGAAGGGGACCAAGGACAGAGCCTTGTGGTACTCCGACAGAAAGTGGTGACGGGGTGGAGGAGGCCCCAGTGAAGGCTACACTGAAGGTACGGTTTGACAGATAGGAAGAGAGCCACGAAAGGGCTGTGTCACAGATGCCGAAGGATTGGAGGTTTTGGAGCAGAAGAGGATGGTCGACAGTGTCAAAGGCTGCGGACAGATCAAGGAGGATAAGCAGAGAGAAGTGGCCTTTTGATTTAGCGGTAAGTAGGTCGTTGGTGACCTTAACAATAGCTGTCTCTGTGGAGTGATAGGGACGAAATCCAGATTGCAGCGGGTCAAGAAGGGAGTTTAACATAAGGAAATGGGATAGGCGTGCATATACTAGTTTTTCGAGAAGCTTAGAAGCAAGAGGGAGGAGGGAAATTGGGCGGTAGTTGGATGGGGAGGTAGGATCAAGGGAAGTTTTTTTGAGGATAGGTGTGACCAGCGCATGTTTCATTGATGAGGGAAATGTACCAGTGCTGAGGGAGAGGTTGAAAGTGTGTGTTAGTATAGGGGTAAGGGTAGCAGAGAGAGGGGGGAGCAGCTGTGAGGGGATAGGGTCAAGCGGACAGGTAGTGAGGTGAGAGCGTAGTAAAAGTGCTGAAACTTCGTCCTCAGTAACAGGGGAGAATGAACTAAGTTTCAGGTTATGAGGGTTGTGGGTGAGTGGGAGTATTTGAGGGGGGGAGAGAATGGAATTGTGTTGAGAGCTGATTTCATATCTGATGGGGTCAATTTTATTAATGAAGTGACTGGCAAAGTCGTGGGCTGACAGAGAAGTTGTATTAGGAAGTGGGGGAGGGCGGAGGAGAGTATTGAAAGTGGAGAACAGACGTTTTGGGTTTGAAGAAAGATTAGAGATAAGAGTAGAGAAGTATTGTTGCTTGTGGAGATTAAGGGCAGAGTAGTAGGAGTTCAAGATGAATTTGTAATGAAGAAAATCAGCTGAACTCCGTGATTTTCTCCAATGCCGTTCAGCAGTACGGGAACATCTGCGTAGGTACCATGTCAGAGGAGTATGCCAGGGCTGGGGATGAGTGTATGATTTCCTAGCAGTGGTAAGGGGGGCGAGATTGTCAAGGACTGATATAAGGGTGGAATTATAGTGGAAGATAGATTGTTCAGGGCAGATAAAGGTGGAGAAGGATGAGAGGAGCGGTTTAAGGGAATTAGCAAGTTGTTGTTGATCTAAAGACCTAATGCTTCTGTGAAGTTTGGTGTGAGGAGTAGAAGGTGGGAGAGTTGTACGAAGGGATGATATGTTGCAGGTAAGGAGATGGTGGTCAGAAAGAGGAAAAGGGGAGTTTGAGAAGTTTGAGAGAGTGCATCGATAGCTAAAGATCAGGTCAAGGGAGTGACCGTCTTTGTGAGTGGGAGAATCAGTCCATTGTGACAGACCGAAAGAGGAAGTGAGTTGCAGAAGTTGTTTAGCAGATGAGGCAGTGGGATTGTTAAGGGGGATGTTGAAGTCGCCAAGAATGAGGGCAGGGGTGTCTGAGGAAAGGAAGTAGGGTAGCCAGGCAGACAAGTGATCTAGAAATTGAGTTGTGGTGCCAGGGGGTTGGTATATGACTTCAACACGTACAGAGAGAGGGGAGAATAAGTGAATCATGTGCATTTCGAATGAGGGAAAAGTGAGGGAAGAGATAGGGTGTATTTGTTGAAAGGTGCAACGAGAGGAAAGTAAAATACCTACACCACCTCCTTGTCTATTACCAGACCTAGGAGTGTGGCTGAAGTGAAGACCCCCATGTGACAGAGCAGCAGTGGATGCTGTGTCTAGTATAGAAGTGAGTTTGTTGCAGACAGAGCGAGAGTTCCAGAGTGCACAGGTGAAAGGGGTAGTGGCTTTAGATGCAAGAGGAATGTGAGAAAGGTGTGCAGAGTTTTGTTTTCTGAGTCTATGGGATGGTACACATGGATGTGCATGGCTTGTCAGTGGTTGGGGACCGGGATTAGGGGAGATGTCACCAGCAGTAAGTAGAAGCAAGAGGGAGAGTGACATGAGATGAGATACAGATTTGCAGTAGTGAGACTGCTTTTGAGATGAGCTGCAGGGGGTAGAGAGAGTGTTTAGGAATAAGTAACGTTCATGAGTAGAAAAGTAAGGTAAGTTTAAGAGAGATGGGCTAATGAACAGTGCAGGTGGAGAGGGAGAAGGAGTAATTGAATAGTGTAGTTTGTTATAGAGACAAAGGGTAGCAAAAAGGAATATGAATATATTGAGCATTTTTACAGAATTGGGAACCAGTTAAAAACATAAGACACAGAATTACTGTAACAATTGCATAAGGGAACAAAAGGTATATGAAACATAATATAATAAAAGTACTGTGTATTCTATGGGGTTAAGGGAATGGAAGGATGTGCGGATCAGTGTTTGCACCTGTCATTTCAGGAGAGTTAAAGTTGTGTGGGAGACTATCTATAAATGAGGAATGAGCTTGGGGTGGGTGGGGTGAGGGGTAGGGTGGGAGGGAAGCTGTTTTCTAGAAGGCTACCTGTAGAAAGTTAGATGGCAGTTGCAGGAGTTAAGTGAGAAGGTCTGTGTTGATTTTTTTTTCTGTGTTCTGAGATAGACAGTTTAAAGGGAGCGTGGCCGGACTGTTATCCGAATGACGCTTTTCCGACGGACATTTGTCCGACGGACAATATTCCGAAAGACATTTATCCGGCTGCTGGGTGGGAATGAAGCTTAAAAATCACGGTTTTATAACATTTTTAATAGTGGACTGACAAAAGACAATTAAATCAACTTATATATAACATTTATAACATTTTTAATAGTGGACTGACAAAAGACAATTAAATCAACTTATATATAACATATTAATTATAATATTATAATTATAATAATTATATTATGTGTTAAAAGTACATCGTGAGGGTAGGGACCCATGGATAGGTTCCCAGAGGCGGTTGCGGCGCCCGAGTCACTGATTGTAACAGAAAATTTTGGATCGTATCTGCCCTCGGCCGAATGTATCTTGATTTATTTAAGTAAATCTTATATATTATGTGCTATTGCCTTTAAAAGTCTAATCTTGAGTATTCACTGTATTTTTCTAAAACTTTCATTATCCTGTTGTTTATGATTTCATATTTTTTTTTGGGTTTTCTCAGTTCAACTCCAGAATCAATTTTTTCAATTGTTAACTCCCATTCTGCTTGTTCTTTTCTTATTTTTGAAACTAGTCTGCAAATGCTTGGGTGGGTTATTGACATTCGTTGGTCAAATGCTCTGTGCCATCCTTCTAGAGAGTTGTTTGTTCTAGGTAACCCTAGTTTTGTTCTTTCAAAAGTGTTCCACATCGTAATATCGAAAGTAGGTTTTCTTCTTGTACCTTCTTGTAGTTCGCCAATCCAGGTTTTTTCAAAATAATTTAAAAATTCAGATAAAATGTTACTGTTTTGTTTTTCTATTGATTTTACAAAGTCATTAAATGTTTCAACTACATCTTCCACTGGCACAAATGCTAATGCTTCTAAGCATTTTATGATCAGAGCATTTTTTTCATTATTATACCATATTTTTAAGCCCAAAGATTGTATTTTTCTCCACAGGCATTGGGAAAAATGGAAAAAGCATCCATAAATTATTGTATTTTGTAAAAAATTTGTCATGCAATTTATTGCTGCTCTTTCAAAATCTACAGTAATTGATATAGGATTGATATCTGGATTTTTTTCTTTTATAATACTAAAAATTAAATTATAAGTTTCCTGATTTTTATTTTTTGATATGCAGTATACTAATGGTATGGTATGGTTATCTTCTATTAAAACATGTATTGTATACAACTGAAAACCTAAAGGAGCTGAGTCAAATGTTCCGTCACAGAGCCAGTGTTGTTTTTTTGAAAGAAGATCTACATTTTTTTTAGTAGACAGAATGATTAAATTTTCACTTTCGTGCATGATGAAATTTTCTCCTCTGGTTGTTTTTCTTAAATCATCATTTAAAATGTTTCCATTTGGTGTTGTTCGATGTCGACGTACCATTCTGGCAAGAGTTTCTTTTTTAGGTAGAGCTCCTGCTGCTTCAAGGGGGAAATTAGATGTGCAATTTTGTATTATGCTTGATGTTACTTCCTCTGAATTTTTAGCAACTTCTTTTATTTTTTCAATTGTTTTCATAGATAAAATTCTTGCTGCATTAGGTGGATGTGAATGATTTGATGCATCTTTTTCAATTATATCATTAATGGTTTTTAGCCTTCCTCCACAAAAACCTTTTTTTTCACATCTCCAATATGTGACATTTTCTTTTTTTTTGTCTACAATGTATGCATAACCTTCATATAACATTTTTCTTCCTCCTTTACACGTCTTTATGAACTCCATTTTTTTAATTTGATGTTTTTTTTAAATTTATTTATTTAAGTGTTTGTGTTGTTTTTTTTTACCTCAGTAGCCACAATATATATTTAAATTTTCCGCTTTTATACTGATGACAATTATGCAATTACGTGATTGCGTGATTGTGCTGTTCGGCGTGCAGTCGGAAGCAGTGTATATCGGACATATGTCTGACGGACGAATGTGTTTCGGCATTTTGTCCATCGGAATTTTGTCCGAGCACCTAAAGGGAGAGAGATAAATTGGTTAATGATGGTCCAGAGAAAGTGTGTTAAAATGAGTGGGAGGGTACATTTATGGACATTTTAAGCTAAGGGTCAGTCATGCAGAAACCAAAAAAAAAACACATAAAAAAACAAAATATTACAGAGATAAGACAGACAAGGGGTGAAATAAAACCATTCAAACATATACAGATAAATGGACAAGAGGTGCTTAAACTATGCAAATTATGACTAGCACAGCCTGTAATATATACATTTGAAATAAAAAACAAGACAAAAGGAATTATCACTAAATATACAAACACATACAATAAAACAACTTAGTAGGTAAAATATAATGAAGCTGTTTTCCAGAAGGCTACCTGTAGAAAGTTAGATGGCAGTTGCAGGAGTTAAGTGAGAAGGTCTGTGTTGATTTATTTTTTCTGTGTTCTGAGATAGACTGTAGAAAGTTAGATGTATATATATATATATATTTTTAGTAGACAGTCCAAAGTATTGATCTAGGCCAATTTTGGTGTATTTCATGCCTCCATTTCACCGCCAAATGCAATCAA
The DNA here is from genome assembly GCF_027579735.1 of Bombina bombina. Classification (NCBI taxonomy): domain Eukaryota; kingdom Metazoa; phylum Chordata; class Amphibia; order Anura; family Bombinatoridae; genus Bombina; species Bombina bombina. Next base: position 94,785,963 of record NC_069504.1, read on the forward strand.
ATTAAAAAAAATCGTTAACTTTTTCACAAATATTCAGTAAATTTTAAAACATTAAAAATATAAAATACAAAAATAATTGAAATCAAAAACTATAAAATTCTGAGTAAAGAAAAAACGTTTAAATTTTCCCCAAGCCAAAAGCCACTTTTAACTTCACATCAAGTGATTTATATATAGATCTCTCTGCTATTGACTCAAAGGTCAAGTAGTGAAGGATTTAAAATAAGTGGTATTAACCTAAAAATAACAGAATGTTTGCGCTAACAGGAATTATCAGTAAACTAAACAGATGTGCAAGCTTTGCACAATTACCTTTTTAGATAAAATTGTATCGAAAAACAAATGAATGGAAATTACTAGCATATTATTTTTAATACAAAAATGCAGATACATTAACCCTTTCGTGACAGGGTTAAAGTGTCTACATCGGAACACCTGTTCCGATGTAGACAAATTGAAACTACGCGATCGTGCATACGATCGCGAGATTTCAATTATTGGATCGCATCTGGGGGGCGTCCCTACAACCCTAGGAACGCCCTCCAGACCGCGATCAAGTCCTTGAAGCGCAGAAGGCTTCAGGACAGCCGTTTGATATGACGTTCTATTCCGTCATAACGGCTTTAAAGCCCAGTGTAAATATGACGGAATAGAACGGCATAACGGCGTTAAAAGGTTAATAAAGTAAAACTGGGTAAACCATTTTTGATATTATTTAAATTTCACAAGATTCCTCTAATCAGGACAAAAAACAATTTGACTGCAATTCTCTAAATACATTTCAGCAAAAAAATGTCAGGTTTATAAATATTTTATATTTGCACAGATCTTTTACAATGCATAGTGTTAGAAGATATTTACAAGTGAAATGAAATCGTTACCACGAGAAGCGCAAACGCAATCGCCAGGAGGTTGTAATATATTTACCACCAGAACTCATACTACAATTAAGGTATTAAAAGAAAATGGTGCAAGCTTTATTCTCATATAACTTTAATTTCTCACTGAACAAAATTAGATTCTGCAATACTGGTCTGTACAGTGAGGACTTGTTTAGTAATAATTTTACAGTTTAAGAAATATTTAAATATCCACTAGTCTAAAATTGCGGCCATTTTCTAATGGAAGATATGAGTAGCCAATACTGTTACCCTCACCAAATTAAATATATATTTAAATATTTTTAAATAAACAGTTAGAAAAAGTGTACAGTATATTGCATATAAATATAATACATGTACCAGCTTAAATGAATAAATAATTAATTTACAAGTTTTGTTATTCTTTTAGGAGTGAAAAGGTTAAATTCACACATTTTAACTGCTATTCTCATTTCATACTGTACAAAAATATTGATGCAAACACCTTTACTGTATTACTGTATTAGTGATTTGCATTTCAATAAATTGAAAATAGTAGGTTTCTGATAACTATAAACTGGGAATTATGGTTTTCGTTCTACTCTGATAACTTGCACTCTTGCAAAATTAATTTTAACTTTTAATACAAGTATGCAGATACTCGTGGTATGCTCACGGTATAATTTTTACTCTAGGGCAATTTATTCTAGAAATCTCATTTAAAATCTCACTCCACATTTAAACTAGGCCACTATTAGCTAGATTCAAAAAGACCCCCAAAATGAGTGCAAGCATGTTTGTATAGCTACTATACATGTCCATATGGGTCAAGACTTATATATGACCAGATTGGAGTGCAAACATTTGTGCATGAGCGATAAGGGGTTTATCACAGGTGTTTGCACGCATCTGTTTTATCACTCGTATTACAAGTGGAAAGTAAATGCGATCACTTTAGCGCAATTCAAGTTAACGCTCGTCAGGTTAGCGCACATCCTCAGAGCTCTGGTTAACTGTTTCAGAAAACAAAAAAGTATCACAAAACACATCAAAAATACTTTGTAAAGTACACATACTCTCATAATAACACAATCTAATAAAAATGATTTAAAAAAAATATTGCACAAAAAAGTTATTAGTGAACAAAGATATGAGATCTCAGGTGTTAGAAAAATAAGGAAGGGCTTTAATATTGAGATATATGCATCTCTAAAGATGTATGTGTATGTATACAGTATATATATATATATATATATATGGCTCAAAATTTCAAGACCTAAGCTACTAACCAGCCCAAAATGTTACTCGCCACTTTTGATCACACCCACTAACCCCCCCCATTCTTTGCATAAGTTTAGCCAATGTGAAACACCTTATTGTGCAGTAATTTTTTTAATATTGTTTCTGTTTTATACCATAACTTAAATAATGCTACATAAGTAAGTGCATAGCAGTTAGCAACATCAACTAAGGTTCTGGAGAAGACCACAGCTGGACAGAAAAAGGAAGTTGTTGAACAGAGCGTGCAGAGACATTAATGTGAGGTCATAGCAGACCTGGAAAAATTGTTTTATAACTATCATCTATCTTTATCCACTCCCTCCTCTCTTCAATCTCTCTTTTTACCCCCTCCCTTCTCTCTCAGGCCATGGGGCCGATTTATTAAGAGTCGGACGGACATGATCCGCTGTAGCGATCATATCCACTCGACATTGCTGAATGCCAACAGCATATGCTGTCTGAATTTATTATTGCACAAGCAGTTCTGGTAACAGTGGCGGCTGGTGAATTTTTAGGATGGAGGTGCACAAGACCCTGCCCCTATTAGAAACCACGCCCCTTTTTTAAAACCACGCCCCTTTTAACAAGTCACACCCATTTTTAAAAGCCACACCCCTTTGCAAAAGTCACACCCATCAAATGGCCCCGCCAATTTGACCCAGCAGTGTTTTTGGTCATCGTCTTCTTGAAATATCCAGCCCCGGCCTGGGGGTAACTTCAACTGAAGTTTGTGACTGATTCCTCAACATTATTCTCAAGTATCTGCTGATATTGAGTGGAATCCATGAGACCCTCAACAATATTCCCAGTAGTACAGGTCTTTGGAGGTGGTCTGTGGGCTGTTTTTGACCGTTCTTATCATCCTTTGCCTATCCGATATTTTACTTGGCCTGCCACTTCTGGCCTTAACAAGAACTGTGCCTGTGGTCTTCCATATCCTCACCATGCTGACTATGTTCCTCACAGTGGACACTGACATCTTAAATCTATGCAATAGCTTTTTGTAGCCTTCCTCTAAACCATGATGTTGAACAATCTTTGTTTTTAGGTTATTTGAGAGTTGTTTTGTGGCCCCCATGTTGCCACTCTTCAGAGGAGAGTCATAGAGAACAACTTGCAATTGGCCACCTTAAAACCTTTTCTCATGATTGGATACACCTGTCTATGAAGTTTAAGGCTTAATGGGCTCACCAAACCAATTTTGTCTTCCAATTAATCAGTGCTAGGTAGTTACAGGTATTCAAATCAACAAAATAACAAGGGTGCACAAATGTATGCACCTGTCTAATTTTGTTTTGATGCATATTGCACATTTTCTGTTAATCCAATAAACCTAATTTCACTACTGAATTTTTACTGTGTCCTTCATTTATTTGATAGATCAAAATGAAATTACTGATCCAAACAGCCAATTATTTATAACTGAAAATCATGGAAATTGTCAGAGGTGCCTAAACTTTTGCATACAACTGTATATGATTTCATGCACTCAAACTGTATTAAAGTAATGTACTCAGATATGAAATATATTTTTATGAAATGTAACATCAATTATATATAAATACTATGCTCCAATACAGCTCACAGGCAGGATATCTAAAAAATATACAAAGGGAACATTTGTTAAAGTTTAAGCTTCAAAAGATTCTTTACTTCATCGCTTAATGAGATTAGATCTCTACAAATAAGATAACCTCTCAACCTCTCTGGGGTGACAGAGAAACAATTCTGTACTTTAGTTCAGATATGCTCAATCTTCAGGAAAGTAAGTAATTATCCCTTGTATGATATACAAATGATGAGACTAACAATACTTTTGAAGGTGTGAATCCACATATACGTCTGGAAAGGTTTTCTAGCTCAGAATCGATGCAAGCATATAGAAGACAAAATTTTATATGAAATGACTTGTACCTAATTTTAATATAGTTTTATATACTCCTATACTTTATTAAGGAATGACTTCAAATATGGAATATATTTATATTAAAGTGGGATAATAAGGAAATATAAATATTGTTACAATAAATTAATCACTACAGAATTCTAATTAAATGCAATGTAATATCAGAATATGAAATGATTAATCAATTGATTTTAAATAGTTAATAGTATAGCTGATTATTAGTATCATACTAAGTATTAAATTACAATCCTTTTAAGTCTCCTAATATTTAATGAATCATCGCGTTCATCATGTCCTCGAAGTGAAAGCTCAAATGGAATACAATTCATAATTTTGGAAAGAACATAACGATTTGTGGTTACTTGATCATTGTGTTTTTTAACATTCAAACAATATGCACTGACAAGTTGTTGGCGAATATCAATCCTTCATAGCAAATTAAACTCTAATGGGGAGTATAAATGTGATTGGTAGCAATTATTTATATTTTTGCAGTTAAACGTGATAAATCAGCGACACCATAACTCACCCAACTTGAATCACCACTTTGTTTTTAAAACAGGAGACAATAAAAACAAGATCCTGTTTGCAAAATGACTATTAAGTTAATCTGTTAAGATATTATCAGTAGGAAGTATATATATATATTTATATATATATATATATATATTTATAATATTTAATATTATGACCATGTCTAATATTTAAATTAATATACAAGAATTCATATTCTTCAGTATACCCATGTCTAGTCTTAAAATATACATGCTCAGTTAAATTATATAATAACATATATATTAACCAAATGATTAATCAAAGCTGCAAAATAATAAGTATCTTTTATGAAAATATATATATTTCTGGATTTAAAGAACCTTCCACTTTATAGAGAAATAAAACCACATCTCAATTATTGTTGCCCTAGCCCCCAGTGTTCGATATTAGGCAATGCAGCCAAAGGCCGTGGCAACATTAAGATAAATACACCAACATTTTACTTTCTACAAAAGAAGATTATTTCTATTACACTAGTGCTTAATAATTAACTTCAAAGGTAAAGATTAAAACAGAATGTTGATAACTCAAGTACAATTTTTGTAAATTAAGTCAATCAGCCTGTCTTTTTTTGAGGCAACTAAATCAATAACATTTTCGGTGAATGTAGGCATGTCATTGATCAATTGTTTTTCAATTGTGAGCATGGCTAGAGCAGTCAGTCTTTCCTCAGTGATGTTGCTCCTTAGAAATGTCTTAACTCGTTTTAAAGTTGAGAAACATCTCTCAGCCTCAGCAGTTGTCACGGGAATAGTCAAAATAATTTGCAACAGTTTGTAGGTCTCCGAGAAAGTACTGTCCAAGTTATTTTCTATTACAAACTGTAGAAGACTGATGGCACCATTCATATTTCGGAAATCTGGTCTTCTGTAAATTACTCCTAGTTCAGTTTTCAGGCGATCTTTCTGTAATATGTCATAAACAGCTGATGTTTGTTCAAGAAGCTGATTTGGAAACATTTTCTCGTAATCTGCAAATTTTTCAGCTTGGAGGAGAGAAACAGCTGAGTAGTGAGTTATAAAAGAAAATCTATCTTTTACTTGATTCGTGATAACATCGCATATCTCTTTAGCTGCCACAGTCTGAGTAATGTGAATATTTTCTCTCTTCCTTTTCCTTGATGTTTCCTCTGTTTCTGATATCGTCATGATCACTGTGTCCATTCTTTTCCTTTTGTTTTCCATTGTCTGCTGGAAAGTGTTAACATGTTTTCGAATAAGTGCCGCGTCTGTTAGTGTTTTCTGAAGTTGGTTGTATAACACATCTACATGTGGCATAATATTGTGAAAAACTGAAAGCCAAAACACAAATACTGAGTCTTGTAACATACGCCGAATAGCCCCTGCTTGATTTATTGCTATTTCTTTTTTCGATGTTGACTCTATTTTTTCCATACATTCAATTAATTGTTCCCTGTTTTCAAACACTATATTGACGGATCGACTCTTGAAATTCCACCTGTTGGCTGAACCATGAGGTATCCTTCTTCTAACAGTTTCATCTAGAATAGCTATCCGTTGTGGCGAGTTACTAAAAAAGTTAGTAATGTCACTAAGGTTAGAAAAAAATACTTGAACTTGTTGATTCTGACTGCTTGCTTGGCTGACAATCAAATTGAGTTGATGTGCGTAGCAATGCACAAAATGTGCATTCTTGTAGGCACGTTTAATTATAGCCTGAACACCTGCATGCTGACCACTCATTACGCTTGCACCGTCGTAACTCTGGGATATCAATTTTTCGGGGTTGTCTATAACTTTTTCCAAAGTATTTTGGATACATGTAGCTATAGATTCTGCATCATGTCCAGCTGGATTAGTGAATTCCCAGAATCTCTCAACCGGTTGACCGTTACCTATAATGTATCGAAAAACAACAATCAATTGGAAGGCAGATGAAACATCAGTAGTTTCATCTGTTATCACTGCTACAAAACTTGCTTTTGAGATTTCCTTTTTTATTTGGTTCTGGCAAACATTAAGCATACAGTCTAATAAATCGTTTTGAATTTCTTTTGACGTTCCTTTAAAAACAGTGGCACTAGCGAGATGTTCTTTTAGAGATGCATCAAGTTCTGCTGAGAAGTTTATAAGACCTCTGAAAATGCCTGGATTTAATAAATCCTCGCGTTCGTCATGTCCTCGAAGTGCAAGTTCAAATGCGCCGCAAAATAAAATACAATTAATTATTTTCGAAAGAACATAACGATTTTTCGTTACTTGCTCATTATGTTTTTTAATATTTAAACAATATGCACTGTCAAGCTGTTGTCGAATATCAACCCTTCCTAACAAATTAAACTCTAATGTGGAGTTTAAATGTGATTGTGAACAATTATGTTTATTTATTTTTTGATTTAAATGTGATAAATCAGCAACACCATAACTCACCCAGCTTGATTCACCACTTTGTTTTGCAAACAGGAGACAATAAAAACAAAAGAGTCTGTTAGATATTTGACAGCCACAAATCCATGGATATTTATCATATACCTCGGGTTTGAATTCTCTTTTGAAATCTCTAGTTTTACATTTTGTCACCTGGATAAGGTTAAGCCTAGGTGTTGGCCTGAGCATTTTAATTTCAATTTTTCTTTCCATGGGTAACGTTGAAAAATGTAATTGCTTTAGCTCAGACACACTGATTTTACTAAGTGCCATCTTAACTGTTAGTTTACACACAAAGAACAGTCCTTTGCTGTTATAAAATATATAACTTTAACTAGGTAAGTAGCCTTGCGGCTCTTATAAAATATATAACTTGTAGGTTAGTAGTTTTGCTGTTATTATATATATATATATATATATATATATATATATATATAACTTTGAGACAAGTAGTTTTGCTGTTATAATATATATATAACCTTTAGACAAGTAGTATTGCTGTTATAAAATATAAAACTTGACTTAATAGGCAAGTAGTTTCGTGGTTGTTATCAAATATATAACTTGTAGGTAATTAGCTTTGCAGCTGTTATAAATTCTACAACTTGTAGGTAAGTAGCTGTGAAGCTGTTATAAAATATAATGAGACTCTCTGCAATCTGCTAATAAACCTAAACTAAAATAGTGTTTTAACTAGTATATTACAGTAGGCAGCAGCCGTGACAGCCGTCAACGGGCAAGGTCAACTACAGTCTAAAACTAGTAGGCAAGTAGTTTTGCGGTTGTTCTAAAATATATAACTTGTAGGAGTGTATGTAAGTAGCTGTGAAGCTGTTATAAAATATATAATTGTTTTAAAAACTCTGAGACTCTCTGCAATCTGCTAATAATTCTAAACTAAAATAGTGTTTTAACTAGTATAATTACAGCAGGCAGCAGCCGTGACAGCCGTCAACGGGCAAAGTCAACTACAGTCTAAAACTAGTAGTCAAGTAGTTTTGCGGTTGTTCTAAAATATATAACTTGTAGGACTGTAGGTAAGTAGCTGTGAAGCTGTTATAAAATATATAATTGTTTTAAAAACTCTGAGACTCTCTGCAATCTGCTAATAATTCTAAACTAAAATAGTGTTTTAACTAGTATAATTACAGCAGGCAGCAGCCGTGACAGCCGTCAACGGGCAAGGTCAACTACTGTCTAAAACTAGTAGGCAAGTAGTTTTGCGGTTGTTCTAAAATATATAACTTGTAGGACTGTAGGTAAGTAGCTGTGAAGCTGTTATAAAATATATAATTGTTTTAAAAACTCTGAGACTCTCTGTAATCTGCTAATAATTCTAAACTAAAATAGTGTTTTAAACTTTTAACTAGTATAATTAATTTACAGCAGGCAGCAGCCATGACAGCCGTCAACGGGCAAGGTCAACTACAGTCTAAAACTAGTAGGCAAGTAGTTTTGCGGTTGTTCTAAAATATATAACTTGTAGGATTGTAGGTAAGTAGCTGTGAAGCTGTTATAAAATATATAATTGTTTTAAAAACTCTGAGACTCTCTGCAATCTGCTAATAATTCTAAACTAAAATAGTGTTTTAACTAGTATATTACAGCAGGCAGCAGCCGTGACAGCCGTCAACGGGCAAAGTCAACTACAGTCTAAAACTAGTAGGAGTTTTGTGGTTGTTCTCAAATATATAATAATATATAATAACTTGTGGTAATATAACTAATATAATTAAAATTTATATTTAATTGTACAGTTATGTTAATATAGCAGCACAGGCAGCAGTTAACTGCTTTTTAGAGAAAACAAATCTTTTACATTTTTTTGCAAAACTTGCAATTTGCTAATTAATAAAAAGTAAACTGACACTGACAGACTGACTCACTCTGTCTGACAAAATTATCAGGGGACAGGGCCCCAGCCCAGGCAAGAACTAACTAAGAAGCCTCCCTCAGAAAATTAAATTATAATAATTATTCAGCAGGTTTTTTTAAAAAAATTCTGCCCAAGTACAACTAAGTCAGTTAATGTTGTTGCTCCGGCTCAGTCAGCCTCCACTCCCTCTCTAGTCTAGGCAAGCCAGCTCTAGCTCTTCTAAATATTACAGACTCAGGCTCAGACACAAAGTCAGTGCTAACACTGCTAATGCTTATGCTAGTAGTACAGTACTGTACTGTGTACAAAATTTAGTCAAGTTCAACAGAGACTGTCACTGTGAGCTCAGACTCAGTCACTCCTCTCCGCTCAACAGCAAACTCAGCAATGAATTTTTCGCGCCGTTGATGTGGGGGAGGAGGCTGAGCCATGGTGACGTAACGGTATTGTCGCGTGCAGCCTATCAGAGCGAGCTGCAACAAGTGCCACAGGCTGAACTACTCAGAACTGACAGTCGGAACATGTCCCTCCCCACTCTCGCCGTGATGACGTATACGGCATCGTGACGTGCAGCCTATCAGAACACAGGCTGAACATGTCCCTCCCCACTCTCACACAGTTCAGCGTGTGCGATCAGGGATTGATATAGAAACATTTGAGGCTGGCCCAGATGCCTGCAGTGAACATAGACATCACTGACAGGCATCATATAGGGCTCTAACCGCACGTGCAATGAAAAAAAAAACTCAACTTTTTTTTTCTTATATTTGAAAAAATACATAAGAATTTGATTTTTGGGGGTTAAAAATAAAATATAATTTTGCCAATAGGGGGCTATTGGAAAAATTATATTTTATGATTTTTAGAGGTTTAAAAAAAAATAAAATATAATTTTTCCAATAGGGGGCTATTGGAAAAATTATATTTTATTCCCATAATTTTTTTTTTCTCTCAGCATCTGACAGGGGGGCACGTGCGAGAGTGCACACATGGAGGAGCCTCCACTGTCTGGTGAACTGCTTGTGCAATGCCGCCCCCTGCAAGGGGTGTCAATCAACCCGTATGTGATCAAGCTGATTGCTATACGCTGCCTCAAAGGTTGCATACAAGTTAAGGAGCAGCTTTTTAACTCCTGCTTCCGGTGAGCCTAAAGGAAACAGCTGCATTACTCTTTTTTTCTCCACTCTTTCTTAACGCTATCTTTTTCTCCACTTTCACTTTCACTTTTCCTCTCCAGTCTCTCTCTGCACCTGTCTACCCTCTTATAAGTATCAGCCCTAGAGGAATATATGGATTTATAATATCCCTTTAGATAATATTTGTAGAAATTCACTCACTAACTATCACTCGCCACTGTTAAATTTCCACTCGCCAATGGCTAGTGGGTTAGTGGAAATTTTGAGCTCTGTATATATATATATATATATATATATATATATATATATATATATATATATACAAATTCCAAAAATAGGAGCGCACTCGCCGGGTCTTAAACAGGTAATAAAATTTATTTAAACAACGTGACGTTTCGGGGTGGTTAGCCCCGTCCTCAGACCATTACAACAACTCAAATAAGCAGCAAACATTTATACATTACCCTCCACCATCACCACGTACTACCGGAAGTGCCGCCGGCGTCCTGCAGAACTCAGTGCGCAGGTCCGCCGGTTGCCATAACAACCCGGATATACAGTTCTGAAATTGAAAAAAGAGATTTTATAAGCACAGCAAATACCTGCCATATAGATACTTATATTGTTTAACATACTATAAGAGTATTTAGTGCTCTCTTTGAGGCTAACAGTTAGTGTTATTAATATACGCCACCATGTAAACATGTACCCGGTTGTCAAGGCAACCGTTGTAATGGCATACAATCCAACATAACCACAAATCATAAATGTGTGAAGTAGCAATGCTTAGTAACCTAGTATAATAATATATGCGCTATTAATGTAGCTAGTTGTAACAATTCTATAGCAAACTCCCCATCCATAGTAATTCCCTTAAGCAATAAACCTTTAATGTGGTACTGTGTTAGGGCTAAGACAATAGTAAAGTGTCACTAAAACTTTATCTATAACCTTGGCTTATCAGCCAGAGACATGATTATAACTAGGTCATCTTACAAGAAACAATGCCAATCCAATTGTGTATTTAACCCCTTGGGGGATAAGGTCCCCAAGTTGTAAATCCACCTGGACTCTTTTTGCAACAATAGATTGGCTCTATCACCACCCCTACTGAGTTTGGGTACGTGATCAATGATCACATACCTCAAATCACTAACAGTATGGCCACTCATTGCAAAATGCCTGGCAACAGGCTGCTCAGATTCTTTCTCTCGAATTGCCAATCTAATGGCAGAGCGATGGTTGGCCATACGTATGCGGAGGGTGTCTACCGTCTTACCCACATAAAATAGGCCACATGGGCAATGTAAGAGATAGATAATATACTCAGTAGTACACGTTACTCTATATTTAATTGTGTACTTTCTGTTAGTATGGGGATGTGTAAATGTCTTGGTATTACTCATGCCATTACACGTAGTGCAACCAAGGCACCTGTAACACCCCACTTTTGATGATTGAAGCCAAGTAGTCTTTTTATAACTGTCCACTGGATCCACTTTAACTAGGGAGTCCCTTATTGATCTTGCTCGTCTGTAGGTCACTCTTGGTGGTTCCATGTTAGTGAATGGCAAGGTTGGATCACTCGTCACTATATCCCATCGATCTCTCACAACTCCAGGTATTCCCTTTTTGTCTGCAGTGTATGTAGTTAAATAGGTCAAACGGTTCTTCGTCTCCAGGGGTTTTCTTGTGCATAGGGCCTCATCTTGCTTCATATCCCAGAATTTTTCAAGGTGTTGGTCAATGTGGGTTTGTCGGTACCCTCTTTGTAGAAATCTTACTTTCATCTCTAGTAGTTGTTCTTTGGCCTTATTGGGATCACTATTGTTGTGGACTACCCTTTTAAATTGTGATATCGGTAGTGCTCGCTTAAGGCCCGCTGGGTGGCAGCTTGAAGCTTGTAATAATGAGTTTCTATCCGTGGTCTTTCGGAAGAGGGTAGTACCCAACCCATCCCCCTGGACTGCGGCACTTCCGGTAGTACATGGTGATGGTGGAGGGTAATGTATAAATGTTTGCTGCTTATTTGAGTTGTTGTAATGGTCTGAGGACGGGGCTAACCACCCCGAAACGTCACGTTGTTTAAATAAATTTTATTACCTGTTTAAGACCCGGCGAGTGCGCTCCTATTTTTGGAATTTGTATGCTATTTGATTGAATGCACCCCGGGCAGCATTACATTTAAATGTGTGTGCAGTGCCCTATGGACATTGAATAATAATAATTTTTTGGCACTATGGCACCATTACCATTGATTTTATCAGACTCTAGACCATCATTTTTTCACTTACACTGGTGTATGCACTAAGACTGTGGGGTTAATTACCGGATATACTGATATGGAACAAGTTATGCCAATTACTATGGAAGACACAGAGGATGATATTCCTGGGGCTACTGTGTTCAATTACACACAAGATGATGCAGATCGCATCAGATTCGCAGCATTGCCAGCAAGAGATTTAAAAGTCTCAACTGAACATCTATATACTAAATGGCTTAAATTGAAAAAGAAATGCACTGACCTCTCTCTACATGGGAGTTTCCTTTCAGAATATCATTGCAAGATGTACATACCCAGAGGATTCAGGGTTAAAAATGTACCCACTATAGGGAGAAACAACACTGCCTTTTGTGCCAAATGGTGCAGCATATTAAACAAATGCTCATTGGACTTGATCCTCTTAGTAATAGAGGAAGTCAGGGCACTTATGGAGACAGCAAAAACAGAAGTGGCCAAATTTGAAGAGACCAATAGGGCAATTCTGGAATCTGATAAAGATAATGATTGGATAAATAAATTAGAAAACCAACTACAACAATACCAACATGAACTAACCACTTTTAAGAACAAGAAATGGGACATAGTTACATCAGACTACAAGGAGAAGAGGGTATACCGTTGGCTACTAAGCCCAGAAGAAAGAAGAGGTATGAATGAGATACGGATTAGGAGACCAAGATATTATAAACCCAGAAATCTAACAACAGTAGATTCATCTGGCAACAGTTCAGAATCAGATGGGGCAAGTGCACCTAATATTGAGTTAATTCACAACAGCCAAGGTGTCACTACTCGCTCAAAAAACATGAGGGGCACAGACCACACATCAGGAGGGGGGGGATCAAGAGGAAGAGGAAGACCCCTCAGACAACGACGATTTTGAAAGAGGACATAGTCCTGAATTTAAGTTCACATGTTTTAACACCAATGGAGGCCCAGGTGTTAAACAAGGGTTTGTCCTTCATTCCCACTGAACTCAATGATCCCTTTACAACATTTTTGGATATACAAAAATTTGAACGCACGCTCCGACTACGGGAACACTTTGGTACTAATACTTCAGAAATACCCAGGTTTCGGCCTAAAGGTAAATATGATCCGCACAGCTCTAACCCGAGTATAAAAACCTACAGCCGCCTATTAGCAGACCAAGTAAGTAAAGGATGCATAGCGGCGCAAGACGTCTGCAGAAACAATCTGACGAAGATAGAAAGGAAAGCCTTACAGGATTTGAAGTCTAATCATTCCATCATCTTCCGTGAAGCAGATAAGGGTGGGGCGGTAGTAATCCTGGATTATACATATTATCAACAGGAAATTATGTCCCAACTTCAGGATAAAAATACCTATAGACAGCTACCTGGGGATCCAATTTGGACGTTTAAAAAACAAGTGGATGCATCACTACACAATGCCCTAACAGGCGGACAGATTGATGATAAACTGCTGACCTACCTTACAGTACAGTTCCCGAGGACACCAGTGTTTTATACACTACCCAAGGTGCATAAACATGCTACTCGACCACCTGGGAGACCAATAGTGTCAGCAATTGGATCCCTACTACAGCCAATTGCAGTATATTTAGATTCTATTCTGCAACCCATCGTCCATAATATGCCATCATTTTTATTGGACTCTATTTCCTTAATTAAGGAACTAAAGGATATTAGAGGATTGAAGGGAACTGAGTACCTAGTTACACTTGATGTGGTGAGCCTCTATATAGTGATACCACACCAACAAGGTATAGAGGCTATACGTAATCACCTGTATAGATATCCTTATGTAGGTCCTAACATGGATTGGCTATTGGAATTGTTGGAATTTTGCCTTAAAATGAACTACTTTCGCTTTGAGAACAGGTACTTCTTGCAACTGCTTGGGACGGCGATGGGGTCAAGTGTGGCCCCATCATACGCCAACTTGTATATGGCCGAGTTCGAACAACATCAAACAGAACTATTCCAGGATACTAGGATACGATTCTTTCGTCGTTATATTGACGATCTGTTTTTGATCTGGGAAGGCACAGAAAATGAACTTTCTGAATGGTTCCAACAATTGAACCAGGTTCTACCAAATCTCCAGTTTAAAATGGAGCATAATCAAACCTCAGTGGATTTCCTGGATTTACGCATTGCAGTCCAGGGGGATGGGTTGGGTACTACCCTCTTCCGAAAGACCACGGATAGAAACTCATTATTACAAGCTTCAAGCTGCCACCCAGCGGGCCTTAAGCGAGCACTACCGATATCACAATTTAAAAGGGTAGTCCGCAACAATAGTGATCCCAATAAGGCCAAAGAACAACTACTAGAGATGAAAGTAAGATTTCTACAAAGAGGGTACCGACAAACCCACATTGACCAACACCTTGAAAAATTCTGGGATATGAAGCAAGATGAGGCCCTATGCACAAGAAAACCCCTGGAGACGAAGAACCGTTTGACCTATTTAACTACATACACTGCAGACAAAAAGGGAATACCTGGAGTTGTGAGAGATCGATGGGATATAGTGACGAGTGATCCAACCTTGCCATTCACTAACATGGAACCACCAAGAGTGACCTACAGACGAGCAAGATCACTAAGGGACTCCCTAGTTAAAGTGGATCCAGTGGACAGTTATAAAAAGACTACTTGGCTTCAATCATCAAAAGTGGGGTGTTACAGGTGCCTTGGTTGCACTACGTGTAATGGCATGAGTAATACCAAGACATTTACACATCCCCATACTAACAGAAAGTACACAATTAAATATAGAGTAACGTGTACTACTGAGTATATTATCTATCTCTTACATTGCCCATGTGGCCTATTTTATGTGGGTAAGACGGTAGACACCCTCCGCATACGTATGGCCAACCATCGCTCTGCCATTAGATTGGCAATTCGAGAGAAAGAATCTGAGCAGCCTGTTGCCAGGCATTTTGCAATGAGTGGCCATACTGTGAGTGATTTGAGGTATGTGATCATTGATCACGTACCCAAACTCAGTAGGGGTGGTGATAGAGCCAATCTATTGTTGCAAAAAGAGTCCAGGTGGATTTACAACTTGGGGACCTTATCCCCCAAGGGGTTAAATACACAATTGGATTGGCACTGTTTCTTGTAAGATGACCTAGTTATAATCATGTCTCTGGCTGATAAGCCAAGGTTATAGATAAAGTTTTAGTGACACTTTACTATTGTCTTAGCCCTAACACAGTACCACATTAAAGGTTTATTGCTTAAGGGAATTACTATGGATGGGGAGTTTGCTATAGAACTGTCACAACTAGCTACATCAATAGCGCATATATGATTCTACTAGGTTACTAAGCATTGCTACTTCACACATTTATGATTTGTGGTTATGTTGGATTGTATGCCATTACAACGGTTGCCTTGACAACCGGGTACATGTTTACATGGTGGCGTATATTAATAACACTAACTGTTAGCCTCAAAGAGAGCACTAAATACTCTTATAGTATGTTAAACAATATAAGTATCTATATGGCAGGTATTTGCTGTGGCTTATAAAATCTCTTTTTTCAATTTCAGAACTGTATATCCGGGTTGTTATGGCAACCGGCGGACCTGCGCACTGAGTTCTGCAGGACGCCGGCGGCACTTCCGGTAGTACGTGGTGATGGTGGAGGGTAATGTATAAATGTTTGCTGCTTATTTGAGTTGTTGTAATGGTCTGAGGACGAGGCTAACCACCCCGAAACGTCACGTTGTTTAAATAAATTTTATTACCTGTTTAAGACCCGGCGAGTGCGCTCCTATTTTTGGAATTTGTATGCTATTTGATTGAATGCACCCCGGGCAGCATTACATTTAAATGTGTGTGGAGTGCCCTATGGACATTGAATATATATATATATATATATATATATATATATATATATATATATATATATATATATATATATATATATATATTTCCCATAGAAAACCTCTGAATTACAGTTTTTCCAAATGCAGCAAAGGATTCTGGGTAAGATATGCAAATTAGGTTCACAATAACACACCTTTTTACTTCAAGTCTGCTTTTCAGCAGATTCCCTTTACGCCAAAGCATTGCTTTTCACACAGCTTATAAGCTTAGCTAGGGTTAGTGCAGTGATTCATAACCATCCCAGGACATACTGTTTCATAGTTTTAGCTACTGATCAGCTGGGAGAAGGTTTGAATCACTGCTTGGTGAAGTTGATTTCGGGGCAAAATACAACAACATTTCAAATTAGGGGGAGGTAAAAGGTGAGTTTAAAATCCTCCACTACATCAACTTCACCAAGCCTTCTGGCCTGTCTAGATTAGTTAATGAACTACACAATGAATTATTTTCTATATATTTTGTGCGTAGTGGAGGATTTTAAACTCACCTTTTACCTCCCCCTAATTTGAAATGTTGTTGTATATATATATATATATATATAAATATATATGTATATATAAATATAACAAGCAATATAATATTTTTGCATAGGACATTAGCACATCTAGGCAAATATCCCCGCTTGCTTTTCCCCAGTAAAACGCCATATACATTGTTACCAATGTAATGAGGATACTGGGTAAGATATGCAAATTAGATATGCAAAATCTCAGACTTTTTGCTTCAAATACTGTTTTAACACAGCGATTCCTTAATAGTGTGATTGCAGCAAATACAGAAATCACTGCTAGACTGTTTCGTTCTTATTATAACTCTTCAGTAGCAAATAGATTTCTCACATATAATCTCAAACTTTTATCTCCACCATAATTTTAATGAATTTTGATTTAACACTGAAATGAGCTTTACCTAAGCAGCAATCAGAAATCTATCTGCTACTGAAGAGTAAGTGCATTGGAACCCTTTGCAGTTATGTAAATGAAAATGTGAAAAAAACATATTTATGCAATATTTATAATAAAGGTTTTAACTGTGTATTTACTATATACATTTTTGTCATCCCAATGTTATGCACAAAGCATAATATGTTCTAAGTATTTTTAAATTGATATTCATATATATATATATATATATATATATATATATATATATATATATATATATATATATATATATATATATACAGATATATACAGTACCTCACAAAAGTGAGTACACCCTCACATTTTTGTAGATATTTTATTTTATTTTCATGTGACAACACTGAAGAAATGACACTTTGCTACAATCGAAAGTAGTGAGTGTACAGCTTGTATAACAGTGTAAATTTGCTGTCCCCTCAAAATAACTCAACACACAGCCATTAATGTCTTAACCATTGGCAACAAAAATGAGTACACCCCTAAGTGGAAATGTCCAAATTGGGCCCAAAGTGTCAATATTTTGTGTGGCCACCATTATTTCCCAGCACTGCCTTAACCCTCTAGGGCATGGAGTTCACCAGAGCTTCACAGGTTGCCACTGGAGTCCTCTTCCACTCCTCCATGACAAAATCACGGAGCTGGTGAATGTTAGAGACCTTGCGCTCCCCCATCTTCCATTTGAGGATGCCCCACAGATGCTCAATAGGGTTTAGGTCTAGAGACATGCTTGGCCAGTCCATCACCTTTACCCTCATCTTCTTTAGCAAGGCAGTGCTCATCTTGGAGGTGTGTTTGGGGTCGTTATCATGTTGGAATACTGCCCTGCAGCCCAGTCTCTGAAGGGAGGGGATCATGCTTTGCTTCAGTATGTCACAGTACATGTTGGCATTCATGGTTCCCTAAATGACCTGTAGCTTCTTAGTGTCAGCAGCACTTATGCAGGCCCAGACCATGACACTCCCACCACCATGCTTGGCTGTAACAAAAATTAGTACAACTGGAGACAAAAATGTCACCAGGGCACTACTAAGAGGCGCCTACGACAGATGTGGTACAATATAACATTTTTGAAAATAGTACACTTTAAAAAGATATTACCATAGAAGTGATGGAAAAATGGGATATTGTTTAGGGATATATGTAACAACAATATTAGGTGAACAATAGAAATCCAGACTCCTAGTGAATGGATACAAAAATCAAGTAAAATAGGACAATACGAAAGAGAAAATATACAATGTGAAAATGATATATATGAACTATATTGGTCCAGTCAATAAGGTTAACTTATCAAGTCCAGCAGAGTCCAAAGATTAGTGCCACAAGGGTATGTGTGGTGGGCAATATTCCAAAAAGAAGGTAGGCAGCTCCTCCAGAGTGTTATGCCAGGAACACAGATGGAAAATCTAGAAGAAATTAGATAGAGGGCGCCACATGGTGCAGATCATAAGGGATAGAAACAACACAACAGTATAATCATAGGAATCCTACTCACAAGTTGTAGCGCACATAAAAGTGCAGAAACCGCAGTCCAGAACTACACGTCGTCCGGTCGACCACAATGGATAGGTTACACTAATGGAAGTCTTCGTCTCACCAGGGAGAGTCCAGGGATATCCAAGAAGATGAAGTGGATGTGGAACAATGCACCAAAGTTCCAACCAGAAGTCCAAAAGGTGCTTGGGAAGGAGCTAGAATGATTTCGCCAGGCCCAATCCCAAGGAGAAAGAAGTATACACGGCAGCAAATGGAGAATTTAAAATATATAAAAAATGTTTAATAACAATAAAAACAACAGCAACGCGTTTCTCAGTGTAACACACTGTTTCATCAGGCTATGGCGGCAGGGTAGGGGCTCACTTTAGGGGGGTAGGTAAGATAGATGGCGGCGGGGTAGGGGGCTCAATAACCCCCTAATGTGAGCCCCTACCCTGCCGCCATCTATCTTACCTACCCCCTAAAGTGAGCCCCCTACCCCACCGCCATCTATCTTACCTACCCCCTAAAGTGAGCCCCTACCCTGCCTCCATCTATCTTACCTACCCCCTAAAGTGAGCCCCTACCCGCCGCCATCTATCTTACCTACCCCATAAAGTGAGCCCCCTACCCCGCCGCCATCTATCTTACCTACCCCCTAAAGTGAGCCCCTACCCTGCCGCCATCTATCTTACCTACCCCCTAGAGTGAGCCCCCTACCCCACCGCCATCTATCTTACCTACCCCCTAAAGTGAGCCCCTACCCCGCCGCCATCTATCTTACCTACCCCCTAAAGTGAGCCCCCTACCCCGCCGCCATCTATCTTACCTACCCCCTAAAGTGAGCCCCCTACCCTGCCACCATCTATCGTACCTACTCCCTAAAGTGAGCCCCTACCCCGCCGCCATCTATTTTAAAAATATTAACCCCTAATTTAACCCCCCTACACCGCCGCCAGCTATATTAACTATATTAACCCTAATTATATTAGGGTTAATATAGTTAATATCGTTATTATATTATATATATATTAAGTATAATAACCCTATCTAACTCTAACATCCCTAACTAAATTCTTATTAAAATAAATCTAATTAATATTAATATTATTAATTAAAATATTCCTATTTAAATCTAAATACTTACCTATAAAATATACCCTAAGATAGCTACAATATAATTAATAATTACATTGTAGCTATTTTAGGGTTTATATTTATTTTACAGGTAACTTGGCATTTAATTTAACTAGGTACAATAGCTATTAAATAGTTAATAACTATTTAATAGCTACCTAGTTAAAATAATTACCAATTTACCTGTAAAATAAATCCTAACCTAAGTTACAAATACACCTACACTATCACTAAATTAAATAAACTACAAATATCTAAACTAAAATACAATAAAATAATCTAAACTAAATTACAAAAAACAAACAAACACTAAATTACAAAAAAATAAAAAAAAATTACAAGATTTTTAAGCTAATAACACCTATTCTAAGCCCCCTAATAAAATAATAAAGCCCCCCAAAATAAAAAAATTTCCCTACCCTATTCTAAATTAAAAAAGTTCAAAGCTCTTTTACCTTACCAGCCCTTAAAAGGGCCTTTTGCGGGGCATGCCCCAAAGAATTCTGCTCTTTTGCCTGTAAAAGAAAAACACAATACCACCCCCCAACATTACAACCCACCACCCACATACCCCTATTCTAAACCCACCCAAATCCCCCTTAAAAAAAAACAACACTACCCCCCTGAAGATCTCCCTACCTTGTCTTCACCCAGCCGGGCCGAACTCTTCTTCCGATCCGGGCGATGTCCAATCAAGCGGCAGTGATGTCTTATTCCATCCGGCTATGTCTTCAAGCAAAGCGGCATCTTCAATCTTCTTTCTTCGCTCCTCCGCAGCGGAGCATCCATCTGGCACGACGACTTCCCGACGAATGAAATACCTTTAAATGACGTCATCCAAGATGGCGTCCGTCGAATTACGATTGGCTGATAGGATTCTATCAGCCAATCGTAATTAAGGTAGAAAAATCTGATTGGCTGATTGAATCAGCCAATCAGATTCAAGTTCAATCCGATTGGCTGATTGGACGGCAGAAATATACGAGCGTAACTTCTATGTTACGCCGTATATAGGATACCAAACCAGCGCAAATTTCAGCGTTGCCTGCTTTTGCGATGCTGCATATCAGATCGGGCCCAAGAAGTGTTGTTCATTATTATTATTATTATTAGGTATTTGTAGAGCGCCAACAGATTCCGCAGCGTTCATCTTTTAATAAACAGAGCAGATGCTAGACTGATTGCTGCGTGGTCTGATTTCTGTTCTCTGGGATATCCTATCAAATAATCTATTCATTTACATCTGATACGGTGTGTTCCAGGCCAAGTGTTGACTGACACTCCCCCCCCCCCCCCCCCCCCCCACCGAAAATAACACCTAACACTGTCCAATTCACATTATTTTTCTATGGCTATGCTCTGAACCCTAATGTTGTTTCCACAACTCTCCCAGACAAGAAAACATTTAACACTTCTCTAGGAACCCCATGCCATTGGGAGCTAAACCACTCTCTCCCCCTATATGGAGAAGTTTCTCACTTTACCCAAAAATCTAGCCAATCAAAACAAATTGAGAGAAGAGGACCAGCACCCCAACTAACCGTAATTACTCAGCACCCATTCAAGTTCTTCACTAAATAGACTCTTGCCGCATACCCCCATTTAAGTCTTAATCTCCTTTTAGGGGTAAAATGACCCTTCTGTACTATGTCCCCTAAGTGCATAGTTGCTTTCATGCCCCCAAATCATCAAGTCCCCTACGTGTACAGGAGCTTTCTTCCTACGTTGTTCCCTTTGTGTACAGAGGCTTTCTTCTTACTACGTCCCCGGCATGTACAGAGTCTTTCTTCTTACTATGTAACCTGCATGTACAGAGGCTTTCTTCTTACTATGTCCCCTGCATGTACAAAGGCTTTCTTCTTACTACGTCCCCGGCATGTACAGAGTCTTTCTTCTTACTATGTAACCTGCATGTACAGAGGCTTTCTTCTTACTATGTAACCTGCATGTACAGAGGCTTTCTTCTTACTATGTCCCCTGCATGTACAAAGGCTTTCTTCTTACTACGTCCCCGGCATGTACAGAGACTTTCTTTTTACTATGTCCCCTGCATGTACAGAGGTTTTCTTCTTCCTATGTCCCTGACATGTACAGAGTCTTTCTTCTTACTATGTCCCCTGCATATACAGAGGCTTTCTTCTTACTATATCCCCGGCAGGTACAGAGGCTTTCTTCTTACTATGCCCCCTGCATGTACAGAGGCTTTCTACTTACTACGTCCCCTGCATGTACAGAGGCTTTCTTCTTACTACGTCCCCTGTTGTACAGAGGATTTCTTCTTACTATGTCCCATGCATGTACAGAGGCTTTCTTCTTACTCCGTCCCCTGCATGTACAGAGGCTTTCTTCTTACTATGTCCCCAGCATGTCCAGATGCGTTCTTCTTACTATGTCCCCTGCATGTACAGAGGCTTTCTTCATACTACGTCCCCGGCATGTACAGAGGCTTTATTCTTACTATGTCCCCTGCATGTACAGAGGCTTTCTACTTACTATGTCCCCTGCATGTACAGAGGCTTTCTTCTTACTACGTCCCCTGCATGTACAGAGGCTTTCTTCTTACTACATCCCCTGCAGGTACAGAGGCTTTCTTCTTACTATGTCACCTGCATGTACAGAGGCTTTCTTCTTACTACGTCCCCTGCATGTACAGAGGCTTTCTACTTACTATGTCCCTTGCATGTACAGAGGCTTTCTACTTACTACGTCCCCTGCATGTACAGAGGCTTTCTACTTATTATGTCCCCTGCATGTACAGAGGCTTTCTTCTTACTATGTCCCCAGCATATACAGAGGCTTTCTTCTTACTATGTCCACTGCATGTACAGAGTCTTTCTTCTTACTACGTCCCCTGCATGTACATGTCCCCTGCATGTACAAAGGCTTTCTTCTTACTATGTCCCCTGCATGTACAGAGGCTTTCTTCTTACTATGTCCCCTGCGGGTACAGAGGCTTTCTTCTTACTACGTCCCCTGCATGTACAGAGGCTTTCTTCTTACTACGTCCCCTGCAGGTACAGAGGCTTTCTTCTTACTATGTCCCCTGCATGTACATGTCCCCTGCATGTACAAAGGCTTTCTTCTTACTATGTCCCCTGCATGTACAGAGGCTTTCTTCTTACTATGTCCCCTGCGGGTACAGAGGCTTTCTTCTTACTACGTCCCCTGCATGTACAGAGGCTTTCTTCTTACTACGTCCCCTGCAGGTACAGAGGCTTTCTTCTTACTACGTCCCCTGCATGTACAGAGGCTTTCTTCTTACTACGTCCCCTGCATGTACAGAGGCTTTCTTCTTACTATGTCCCCTGCATGTACAGAGGCTTTCTTCTTACTACGTCCCCTGCATATACAGAGTCTTTCTTCTTACTACGTCCCCTGCATGTACAGAGGCTTTCTTCTTACTACGTCCCCAGCATATACAGAGGCTTTCTTCTTACTATGTCCCCTGACATGTACAGAGGCTTTCTTCTTACTACGTCCCCTGCATGTACAGAGGCTTTCTTCTTACTATGTCCCCTGCATGTACATGTCCCCTGCATGTACAAAGGCTTTTTTCTTACTATGTCCCCTGCATGTACAGAGGCTTTCTTCTTACTATGTCCCCTGCGGGTACAGAGGCTTTCTTCTTACTACGTCCCCTGCATGTACAGAGGCTTTCTTCTTACTACGTCCCCTGCAGGTACAGAGGCTTTCTTCTTACTACGTCCCCTGCATGTACAGAGGCTTTCTTCTTACTACGTCCCCTGCATGTACAGAGGCTTTCTTCTTACTATGTCCCCTGCATGTACAGAGGCTTTCTTCTTACTACGTCCCCTGCATATACAGAGTCTTTCTTCTTACTACGTCCCCTGCATGTACAGAGGCTTTCTTCTTACTACGTCCCCAGCATATACAGAGGCTTTCTTCTTACTATGTCCCCTGACATGTACAGAGGCTTTCTTCTTACTACGTCCCCTGCATGTACAGAGGCTTTCTTCTTACTATGTCCCCTGCATGTACAGAGGCTTTCTTCTTACTACGTCCCCTGCATATACAGAGTCTTTCTTCTTACTACGTCCCCTGCATGTACAGAGGTTTTCTTCTTACTACGTCCCCAGCATATACAGAGGCTTTCTTCTTACTATGTCCCCTGACATGTACAGAGGCTTTCTTCTTACTACGTCCCCTGCATGTACAGAGGCTTTCTTCTTACTACGTCCCCTGACATGTACAGAGGCTTTCTTCTTACTATGTCCCCTGCATGTACAGAGGCTTTCTTCTTACTACGTCCCCTGACATGTACAGAGGCTTTCTTCTTACTATGTCCCCTGCATGTACAGAGGCTTTCTTCTTACTACGTCCCCTGCAGGTACAGAGGCTTTCTTCTTACTACGTCCCCTGCATGTACAGAGGCTTTCTTCTTACTACGTCCCCTGCATGTACAGAGGCTTTCTTCTTACTATGTCCCCTGCATGTACAGAGGCTTTCTTCTTACTACGTCCCCTGCATATACAGAGTCTTTCTTCTTACTACGTCCCCTGCATGTACAGAGGCTTTCTTCTTACTACGTCCCCAGCATATACAGAGGCTTTCTTCTTACTATGTCCCCTGACATGTACAGAGGCTTTCTTCTTACTACGTCCCCTGCATGTACAGAGGCTTTCTTCTTACTATGTCCCCTGCATGTACAGAGGCTTTCTTCTTACTACGTCCCCTGCATATACAGAGTCTTTCTTCTTACTACGTCCCCTGCATGTACAGAGGCTTTCTTCTTACTACGTCCCCAGCATATACAGAGGCTTTCTTCTTACTATGTCCCCTGACATGTACAGAGGCTTTCTTCTTACTACGTCTCCTGCATGTACAGAGGCTTTCTTCTTACTACGTCCCCTGACATGTACAGAGGCTTTCTTCTTACTATGTGCCCTGCATGTACAGAGGCTTTCTTCTTACTACGTCCCCTGACATGTACAGAGGCTTTCTTCTTACTATGTCCCCTGCATGTACAGAGGCTTTCTTCTTACTATGTCCCCTGCATGTACAGAGGCTTTCTTCTTACTACGTCCCCTGACATGTACAGAGGCTTTCTTCTTACTATGTCCCCTGCATGTACAGAGGCTTTCTTCTTACTACGTCCCCTGCATGTACAGAGGCTTTCTTCTTACTATGTCCCCTGCATGTACAGAGGCTTTCTTCTTACTACGTCCCCTGCATGTACAGAGGCTTTCTTCTTACTACGTCCCCTGACATGTACAGAGGCTTTCTTCTTACTATGTCCCCTGCATGTACAGAGGCTTTCTTCTTACTACGTCCCCTGCATGTACAGAGGCTTTCTTCTTACTATGTCCCCTGACATGTACAGAGGCTTTCTTCTTACTATGTCCCCTGCATGTACAGAGGCTTTCTTCTTACTACGTCCCCTGCATATACAGAGTCTTTCTTCTTACTGTGTCCCCTGCATGTACAAAGGCTTTCTTCTTACTATGTTCCCTGCATGTACAGAGGCTTTCTTCTTACTATGTCCCCAGCATATACAGAGGCTTTCTTCTTACTATGTCCACTGCATGTACAGAGTCTTTCTTCTTACTACGTCCCCTGCATGTACATGTCCCCTGCATGTACAAAGGCTTTCTTCTTACTATGTCCCCTGCATGTACAGAGGCTTTCTTCTTACTATGTCCCCTGCGGGTACAGAGGCTTTCTTCTTACTACGTCCCCTGCATATACAGAGTCTTTCTTCTTACTGTGTCCCCTGCATGTACAAAGGCTTTCTTCTTACTATGTCCCCTGCATGTACAGAGGCTTTCTTCTTACTATGTCCCCAGCATATACAGAGGCTTTCTTCTTACTATGTCCACTGCATGTACAGAGTCTTTCTTCTTACTACGTCCCCTGCATGTACATGTCCCCTGCATGTACAAAGGCTTTCTTCTTACTATGTCCCCTGCATGTACAGAGGCTTTCTTCTTACTATGTCCCCTGCGGGTACAGAGGCTTTCTTCTTACTACGTCCCCTGCATGTACAGAGGCTTTCTTCTTACTACGTCCCCTGCAGGTACAGAGGCTTTCTTCTTACTATGTCCCCTGCATGTACATGTCCCCTGCATGTACAAAGGCTTTCTTCTTACTATGTCCCCTGCATGTACAGAGGCTTTCTTCTTACTATGTCCCCTGCGGGTACAGAGGCTTTCTTCTTACTACGTCCCCTGCATGTACAGAGGCTTTCTTCTTACTACGTCCCCTGCAGGTACAGAGGCTTTCTTCCTACGACGTCCCCTGCATGTACAGAGGCTTTCTTCTTACTACGTCCCCTGCATGTACAGAGGCTTTCTTCTTACTATGTCCCCTGCATGTACAGAGGCTTTCTTCTTACTACGTCCCCTGCATATACAGAGTCTTTCTTCTTACTACGTCCCCTGCATGTACAGAGGCTTTCTTCTTACTACGTCCCCAGCATATACAGAGGCTTTCTTCTTACTATGTCCCCTGACATGTACAGAGGCTTTCTTCTTACTACGTCCCCTGCATGTACAGAGGCTTTCTTCTTACTATGTCCCCTGCATGTACAGAGGCTTTCTTCTTACTACGTCCCCTGCATATACAGAGTCTTTCTTCTTACTACGTCCCCTGCATGTACAGAGGTTTTCTTCTTACTACGTCCCCAGCATATACAGAGGCTTTCTTCTTACTATGTCCCCTGACATGTACAGAGGCTTTCTTCTTACTACGTCCCCTGCATGTACAGAGGCTTTCTTCTTACTACGTCCCCTGACATGTACAGAGGCTTTCTTCTTACTATGTCCCCTGCATGTACAGAGGCTTTCTTCTTACTACGTCCCCTGACATGTACAGAGGCTTTCTTCTTACTATGTCCCCTGCATGTACAGAGGCTTTCTTCTTACTACGTCCCCTGCATGTACAGAGGCTTTCTTCTTACTACGTCCCCTGCATGTACAGAGGCTTTCTTCTTACTACGTCCCCTGCATGTACAGAGGCTTTCTTCTTACTACGTCCCCTGCATGTACAGAGGCTTTCTTCTTACTACGTCCCCTGCATATACAGAGTCTTTCTTCTTACTACGTCCCCTGCATGTACAGAGGCTTTCTTCTTACTACGTCCCCAGCATATACAGAGGCTTTCTTCTTACTATGTCCCCTGACATGTACAGAGGCTTTCTTCTTACTACGTCCCCTGCATGTACAGAGGCTTTCTTCTTACTATGTCCCCTGCATGTACAGAGGCTTTCTTCTTACTACGTCCCCTGCATGTACAGAGTCTTTCTTCTTACTACGTCCCCTGCATGTACAGAGGCTTTCTTCTTACTACGTCCCCAGCATATACAGAGGCTTTCTTCTTACTATGTCCCCTGACATGTACAGAGGCTTTCTTCTTACTACGTCCCCTGCATGTACAGAGGCTTTCTTCTTACTACGTCCCCTGACATGTACAGAGGCTTTCTTCTTACTATGTCCCCTGCATGTACAGAGGCTTTCTTCTTACTACGTCCCCTGACATGTACAGAGGCTTTCTTCTTACTATGTCCCCTGCATGTACAGAGGCTTTCTTCTTACTACGTCCCCTGCATGTACAGAGGCTTTCTTCTTACTACGTCCCCTGACATGTACAGAGGCTTTCTTCTTACTATGTCCCCTGCATGTACAGAGGCTTTCTTCTTACTACGTCCCCAGCATATACAGAGGCTTTCTTCTTACTATGTCCCCTGCATGTACAGAGGCTTTCTTCTTACTATGTCCCCTGCATGTACAGAGGCTTTCTTCTTACTATGTCCCCTGCATGTACAGAGTCTTTCTTCTTACTACGTCCCCTGCATGTACAGAGGCTTTCTTCTTACTATGTCCCCTGCATGTACAGAGTCTTTCTTCTTACTATGTCCCCTGCATGTACAGAGGCTTTCTTCTTACTACGTCCCCTGACATGTACAGAGGCTTTCTTCTTACTATGTCCCCTGCATGTACAGAGTCTTTCTTCTTACTGTGTCCCCTGCATGTACAGAGGCTTTCTTCTTACTATGTCCCCTGACATGTACAGAGGCTTTCTTCTTACTATGTCCCCTGCATGTACAGAGGCTTTCTTCTTACTACGTCCCCTGCATATACAGAGTCTTTCTTCTTACTGTGTCCCCTGCATGTACAAAGGCTTTCTTCTTACTATGTTCCCTGCATGTACAGATGCTTTCTTCTTACTACGTCCCCTGCATATACAGAGTCTTTCTTCTTACTACGTCCCCTGCATATACAGAGTCTTTCTTCTTACTACGTCCCCTGCATGTACAGATGCTTTCTTCTTACTACGTCCCCTGCATATACAGAGTCTTTCTTCTTACTGTGTCCCCTGCATGTACAGATGCTTTCTTCTTACTACGTCCCCGGCATGTACAGAGTCTTTCTTCTTACTATGTCCCCTGCATGTACAGAGGCTTTCTTCTTACTATGTCCCCTGCATATACAGAGTCTTTCTTCTTACTGTATCCCCTGCATGTACAGAGTCTTTCTTCGTACTGTGTCCCCTGCATGTACAGAGGCTTTCTACTTATTATGTCCCCTGCATTTACAGAGGCTTTCTTTTTACTACGTCCCCTGCATGTACAGAGGCTTTCTTCTTACTATGTCCCCTGCATGTACAGAGGCTTTCTTCTTACTACGTCCCCTGCATATACAGAGTCTTTCTTCTTACTACGTCCCCTGCATGTACAGAGGCTTTCTTCTTACTACGTCCCCAGCATATACAGAGGCTTTCTTCTTACTATGTCCCCTGACATGTACAGAGGCTTTCTTCTTACTACGTCCCCTGCATGTACAGAGGCTTTCTTCTTACTACGTCCCCTGACATGTACAGAGGCTTTCTTCTTACTATGTCCCCTGCATGTACAGAGGCTTTCTTCTTACTACGTCCCCTGACATGTACAGAGGCTTTCTTCTTACTATGTCCCCTGCATGTACAGAGGCTTTCTTCTTACTACGTCCCCTGCATGTACAGAGGCTTTCTTCTTACTACGTCCCCTGACATGTACAGAGGCTTTCTTCTTACTATGTCCCCTGCATGTACAGAGGCTTTCTTCTTACTACGTCCCCAGCATATACAGAGGCTTTCTTCTTACTATGTCCCCTGCATGTACAGAGGCTTTCTTCTTACTATGTCCCCTGCATGTACAGAGGCTTTCTTCTTACTATGTCCCCTGCATGTACAGAGTCTTTCTTCTTACTACGTCCCCTGCATGTACAGAGGCTTTCTTCTTACTATGTCCCCTGCATGTACAGAGGCTTTCTTCTTACTACGTCCCCTGCATGTACAGAGGCTTTCTTCTTACTACGTCCCCTGACATGTACAGAGGCTTTCTTCTTACTATGTCCCCTGCATGTACAGAGGCTTTCTTCTTACTACGTCCCCTGCATGTACAGAGGCTTTCTACTTATTATGTCCCCTGCATTTACAGAGGCTTTCTTTTTACTACGTCCCCTGCATGTACAGAGGCTTTCTTCTTACTATGTCCCCTGCATGTACAGAGGCTTTCTTCTTACTACGTCCCCTGCATATACAGAGTCTTTCTTCTTACTACGTCCCC
This sequence comes from Bombina bombina, assembly GCF_027579735.1. Lineage (NCBI taxonomy): Eukaryota > Metazoa > Chordata > Amphibia > Anura > Bombinatoridae > Bombina > Bombina bombina. The sequence goes on from NC_069504.1 coordinate 94,815,240, forward strand.
TGCATGTACAGAGGCTTTCTTCTTACTACGTCCCCTGCATGTACAGAGGCTTTCTTCTTACTATGTCCCCTGACATGTACAGAGGCTTTCTTCTTACTATGTCCCCTGCATGTACAGAGGCTTTCTTCTTACTACGTCCCCTGCATATACAGAGTCTTTCTTCTTACTGTGTCCCCTGCATGTACAAAGGCTTTCTTCTTACTATGTTCCCTGCATGTACAGAGGCTTTCTTCTTGCTACGTCCCCTGCATATACAGAGGCTTTCTTCTTACTACGTCCCCTGCATATACAGAGGCTTTCTTCTTACTACGTCCCCTGCATATACAAAGGCTTTCTTCTTACTATGTCCCCTGCATGTACAGAGGCTTTCTTCTTACTACGTCCCCTGCATATACAGAGTCTTTCTTCTTACTACGTCCCCTGCATGTACAGATGCTTTCTTCTTACTACGTCCCCAGCATATACAGAGTCTTTCTTCTTACTATGTCCCCTGCATGTACAGAGGCTTTCTTCTTACTATGTCCCCTGCATATACAGAGTATTTCTTCTTACTGTATCCCCTGCATGTACAGAGTCTTTCTTCTTACTGTGTCCCCTGCATGTACAGAGGCTTTCTACTTATTATGTCCCCTGCATTTACAGAGGCTTTCTTTTTACTACGTCCCCTGCATGTGCAGAGGCTTTCTTCTTACTATTTCCCCTGCAGGTACAGAGGCTTTCTACATTCTGTGTCCCCTGCTGGTACAGGGGCTTTTCTTTTTAAAAAGCAAGAAAGAGAATGAACAGGAGTGAGGGCAGAAAATGAAATAAATTACAGAGTCTTTCTTCTTACTATGTCCCCTGCATGTACAGAGGCTTTCTTCTTACTATGTCCCCTGCATATACAGAGTATTTCTTCTTACTGTATCCCCTGCATGTACAGAGTCTTTCTTCTTACTGTGTCCCCTGCATGTACAGAGGCTTTCTTCTTACTATGTCCCCTGACATGTACAGAGGCTTTCTTCTTACTATGTCCCCTGCATGTACAGAGGCTTTCTTCTTACTACGTCCCCTGCATATACAGAGCCTTTCTTCTTACTGTGTCCCCTGCATGTACAAAGGCTTTCTTCTTACTATGTTCCCTGCATGTACAGATGCTTTCTTCTTACTACGTCCCCTGCATATACAGAGTCTTTCTTCTTACTACGTCCCCTGCATATACAGAGTCTTTCTTCTTACTACGTCCCCTGCATGTACAGATGCTTTCTTCTTACTACGTCCCCTGCATATACAGAGGCTTTCTTCTTACTATGTCCCCTGCATGTACAGAGGCTTTCTTCTTACTACGTCCCCTGCATATACAGAGTCTTTCTTCTTACTACGTCCCCTGCATGTACAGAGGCTTTCTTCTTACTACGTCCCCAGCATATACAGAGGCTTTCTTCTTACTATGTCCCCTGACATGTACAGAGGCTTTCTTCTTACTACGTCCCCTGCATGTACAGAGGCTTTCTTCTTACTACGTCCCCTGACATGTACAGAGGCTTTCTTCTTACTATGTCCCCTGCATGTACAGAGGCTTTCTTCTTACTACGTCCCCTGACATGTACAGAGGCTTTCTTCTTACTATGTCCCCTGCATGTACAGAGGCTTTCTTCTTACTACGTCCCCTGCATGTACAGAGGCTTTCTTCTTACTACGTCCCCTGACATGTACAGAGGCTTTCTTCTTACTATGTCCCCTGCATGTACAGAGGCTTTCTTCTTACTACGTCCCCAGCATATACAGAGGCTTTCTTCTTACTATGTCCCCTGCATGTACAGAGGCTTTCTTCTTACTATGTCCCCTGCATGTACAGAGGCTTTCTTCTTACTATGTCCCCTGCATGTACAGAGTCTTTCTTCTTACTACGTCCCCTGCATGTACAGAGGCTTTCTTCTTACTATGTCCCCTGCATGTACAGAGGCTTTCTTCTTACTACGTCCCCTGCATGTACAGAGGCTTTCTTCTTACTACGTCCCCTGACATGTACAGAGGCTTTCTTCTTACTATGTCCCCTGCATGTACAGAGGCTTTCTTCTTACTACGTCCCCTGCATGTACAGAGGCTTTCTTCTTACTATGTCCCCTGACATGTACAGAGGCTTTCTTCTTACTATGTCCCCTGCATGTACAGAGGCTTTCTTCTTACTACGTCCCCTGCATATACAGAGTCTTTCTTCTTACTGTGTCCCCTGCATGTACAAAGGCTTTCTTCTTACTATGTTCCCTGCATGTACAGAGGCTTTCTTCTTGCTACGTCCCCTGCATATACAGAGGCTTTCTTCTTACTACGTCCCCTGCATATACAGAGGCTTTCTTCTTACTACGTCCCCTGCATATACAAAGGCTTTCTTCTTACTATGTCCCCTGCATGTACAGAGGCTTTCTTCTTACTACGTCCCCTGCATATACAGAGTCTTTCTTCTTACTACGTCCCCTGCATGTACAGATGCTTTCTTCTTACTACGTCCCCAGCATATACAGAGTCTTTCTTCTTACTATGTCCCCTGCATGTACAGAGGCTTTCTTCTTACTATGTCCCCTGCATATACAGAGTATTTCTTCTTACTGTATCCCCTGCATGTACAGAGTCTTTCTTCTTACTGTGTCCCCTGCATGTACAGAGGCTTTCTACTTATTATGTCCCCTGCATTTACAGAGGCTTTCTTTTTACTACGTCCCCTGCATGTGCAGAGGCTTTCTTCTTACTATTTCCCCTGCAGGTACAGAGGCTTTCTACATTCTGTGTCCCCTGCTGGTACAGGGGCTTTCTTTTTAAAAAGCAAGAAAGAGAATGAACAGGAGTGAGGGCAGAAAATGAAATAAATTAGGTTAACAGCTCAGAAGCATGGGAATGGGGAAGGATATGACCAATTTATGTCCCCAAATAATTCATAACATGTATATATATATATATATATATATATATATATATATATATATATATATATATATATATATATATATATATATATATATATATATATATATATCCTTATGTTCTGTCATCTTGTCACTACACTAATCAAATTCCTTGTAATTGGATTGATTCCTGTGGGGCATATTTATCAAGCTCCACCCCTTGTCTAAAGACCGCTGCCCCATAACTTGGCCGCCTGCTCTGAGACGGCAGACAGAAATCAACCCAATCGAATACGATCGAGTTGATTGACACCCCCTGCTAGCGTCTGATTGGCCGTGGATCTGCAGGGGGCGGCATTCACAAGAACTGCTGGTGCAATGATAAATGCTGTCGGCATTTATCGATGTGCAGCGGACATGATACGCTACTTTGTATCATGTCCACTCGCACATTGTTAAATATGCCCCTAAGTGTGTACATTTATTTCATTTTATTGACAATCCTGAGCCCATTAAAAAAAAAGTTTTTTTTAAAAAAATATATATTTTGTGTGCTGCTGCTGGCTTGTAGCTTTTATAAGTTGATGTTTAAATTGCTGTTCATCCCTAAAGATGTCCCACCTAGGAACTGATAGGAACTGAAGGATTTTTGTAAAAATTAATTCTGATTAACCCCATGAATGAATATTGTATTAAAACAAAAGAAACAAAATGTTTGTGATGTGAATTATTTCCAAAACTAACTTTTTGTCTGTGTACATGTCTATTTTATGCTTTATACAATACAAATATTAGCCAAGATGTTTAAAGCACTCCTTAAATATAACCTTAGTAACAATAAATACGGTGCAAAATAAACACTCTTTAAACATAGGTAAAATAAATAAAATTTAAAAAAAATATCAGGAATTGGCACTTTTAACACGCGCTGTCAAATACACAAATATTCAAATCTCTTGTTAAAGCTTTTATGCAAGCTTTGTACAAATATGTACAAGCTTAATACATTCTACTTTTACAATTATGAAACAAAATAAATAATTGTTCTTCATCATCCAAAACCACATCCTATAAATAAGCTTACCATGAATATAAATTACTTTTTCACTAATAGTAAAAGAAAGTTTTGGATTATAATGTAAAAATGGAATCAATCAGTTTGAATTTAAACATGAAAAAAATTGGACATTGATTTAGGAGCAATGCCAATCAATAAGAAACCCTAACAAATCAATCCAAATGTAACAACATAGGCACTGTACTACAATTCCCATAAACCTTTGCATTTAGATAAATCATTTGCCAAAAAAATGGCAGATAACTGATTCTATCATAGGATGTTTAACCACACAATCTTCACACTCCCCATTCATTTACAGATGATTTTATAGCAATTTATAGCAATTTCTGTGATGGAAATAAATGCTACTTAAAGTGTTAGTATACCTCGCAACATTTCCACAGGACTAGAAGATGGGTAAAGTAATGTTAGAGTGGGGGGCGAAGCCAACCATAGAACGAGAGGTTTTGAAGCTCTGAACAATACAAGACACAAATAGGGTATAATAGCGTAATAATGCACCATTAAAACTCTCAAATGGATTAAATAACAAGCAGGGGACTGACACGCAACTTATTAAGCTGACTTAATCATGGATCAAACGCTGTGAACCACTTGGAAACAAAAGAGGCACATCACGTCCACACACAATCACGCCATTACAGTGCGCACACCCAGGAGGAACACAGCGATAAGCACAGATCGGCTCCCAACAAGAGCAAAGCATCTGCCGCCTACCTCCACCACGGGACCCAGACCTCCCAAAACTCCATAGACCGGACGGTCCGAGGCAATCCAGTGCTGAGCACCAGAGATTAAATAACAACTACAACATGCTTCCAAGGCGGTTTGCTATCTGGAAACAGAACGCCATGTAATCACTTTAGGTGAGATATCAGATCACTCACTGTTAAACCGACACCCTCATACATATAATGATAAATTGAGCTGATGAGCTGAAGGCAATTTAAAATAAAATCTGTAATAAGTGAGGCCCACAGCCTGAACAAGGTAACCTACCGTCACACAGGCTGACAGGTGGGAACAAGTATAACCAAACTTAGAAACCGGACACTATTTTAAGCAGCAAACTTGCAGGATTAGGCTTTATTAAGATATTTGAAAGTGCATAAATGCTGCAATTCAACTATAAAATACCCTGCAGCAACAGCAGCGGCTCACCACGTGGGGACAGTACTAGGCCTACACCACTACTAGACCTTATAAGTGCTGGATAACTCCTTAACCAAAAGGGGGAAATGCTTTTACCACTGAACCAGCAGAGTAAACAAACTTCTTTGTCCAACTCACACTCTCAATACAGAATAACATTCTTAAACAAGCAGCTTTATCAAATAAGGGGATTACTCAATCTACTCTAAAAACTGGGACTCACCAGGCCGCAACCAAGGCGGCAAAATTTACAATCTTACTGTAGTCACATATCATACAGACAATCTATCCACAACAGAGCACATCACCATAATCTACACCTGAAAATGGCTTCAAAGAGATCACAAAAAAGTGACAAATACACAAAAAGCACAGACCACGTGGGGTTCAAGGTGAACATGTATTTTAAGGCCTTGAGTGCTTCCATCCAAGATGATGAAACATCCTCACAACCACATAAAGAAAACTCTAATTCACAGGATCTAGATCATGATGCTCCAATAACACGTGCTGACCTAAAAATATCTACCCACAAAGGGAGATTTTGCCTCTTTTATTCAACAAGTTGGTCGCTTAATTAAGGAAGGGCTAGCCGAGGTCAAGAAAGAGGTATCGGAGCTGGGGAATAGAATAAAGTTCCTTGAGGAACAAGCGGATTTACAAACCTCAGACATGGATCTTCTTACTAGAAAAATACACTCCTAAGAATCCCAAATTACATATCTTCAAAACAAAATCGAGGATTTAGATAACAGAGGAAGGAGACAGAACTTAAGCATAAGAGGCATCCCCGAAAGGATTCACAGGATTCCCTTCCTCCAAGATATCTTCAAATTTCTACTGAATGACCCACAACCCCAGGAACTCCCACTCGACAGAGCCCATAGGGCCATAAGACCCCAACCTAAGGAAACAGAACCACCATAGGATGCCATCCTTACATTTCATAAATTTACTGACAAAGAATTGATCACCAAAGCTGCCAGACAAAAGCAACCTATCATGTTTAACGGTATACAACTACAACTCTAGCTATACGCTGATCTCAGCCCCATCACTTTTTCAAAACCACAAGGAAACAAGATTCCTCCCCCAGGATTTACAAGACCAAGGAATACCTTACAGATGGGGATTTCCCTTTAGCATAAAGGTGAGGCAAAACAACAAACTAATTATCCATCGCACCCCTGATAATCTGGAGGACTTCTGCAATCAACTTGAAATACCACAATCATCATTGCCATCAATAACTGGACCACAGTCGCATAAAACAGAGAACTCACAACCCTAATAGCAAAGACCACAATGGAGCAAAGTGCATAGGAAAAGGTCCCAAGACTCTACACCTCCAAAATCAAGACCTTTTCAAGAGACTGACAACAGATGAGATAATATGAAAACTGTTTCTTATTTACATACTCCTCAGGAGCTGATTGATTGAGATCTTTGACATTGTTTGAACTCTAGCATATCCTGCTTGAAAGTATATATTATGACCATTTTCACAGATCCTGGCTGTTTCAAGTACCTTCTCAGCATAGTAGATATTATGTTTCAACCTATGTTTGTCCTTCCCTTATAACATATTATAGGGTTGCTGTCTTTGTTCTCCTTTTCCACTTTCATTTCATTTTGCCCACCTACATCACTTATGGGGGGGAGAGGGACAGAGATCACATAATTTCCTCACCTGGACAAGGTAAAAACCTTGATGCACCCCCAACACCAACATTATGAATACACCGGAGATAATATTTGTGTCAAAAAATTGTAAGGGGTTAAACTCTCTCTGTAGCATTGAATTGGTTCAAGAAAACACAGGGAAACATAATATTTTTACAGGAAACGCATTTTGTAAAAGACAAGGAACCTAAACTCTATTCTAAAGAATTTACCCAACAATATTTTAATTCCAACACAAAGAAAAAGAATGGGGTGGGAATACTGATTAATAGAAACAACTGATAGAGCAATACATAGACAAGGAAGGTAGATTTTTAATACTACTAGGACTCCTATACAATTGCCCTCTTACTCTAATGAACATTTATGCCCCAAATGAGGGTCAGTATATATTTGTAGCAACTGCTTTAAACAAACTACTGGAAACACAGAAGGGGACGGTAATATTGGGAGGGGATCTAAACACATTAAACCTGACTCTCGACTGCTCCTCTGGCCAAAGTCACATATCTAATTAAAATAGGAATCGCATAAAGCACAAATTATAAACATTATCATCACTTGACATATGGAGACTACACCACCCATGAACCCGTAATTATTATTTTTTTTCCAACCCCGGGCGCACATACTCACAAATAGATTATTGGTTCCTAGATCATAATAGCATATAGTTAGCGACTGAAACAGATTTACATCTAATTTCTTGGTCAGACCATTCATCTATAACATTAGAGCTATCATGGCCCATGACACCACTATGCCCATTTACATGGCACTTAGATGCAACACTACTGCATGATCCTATTATTAAAACACACATAGATAACTTTAGAAAATAATTTTTACAACTTATCAATACAATGGATGCCACTGATCTAACTAAATGGCATTCACATAAAGCAACCCTTCACGAAAAATTAATCAAACAATGGGCAATTCTTCAAAGGAAGTATAATACAGAACACAAAAAAACTCATCAGACCTTAAAAAATCTGAACTAGAGCATAAATTAAGCCCTCAAAGACTCAACCTATTACAACAGCTAACTAAAACTAGAGATGCACTGAATAACCATCTTAGAAAAGAAACATTTAAAAAAGCAGTGTACCTTAAAAATAGCATAATAGCAATAAGGCTGGAGCTTTACTTGCCAGGGCACTTAAAGAACAAATATCACAGAACCACATTTTTAAAATTGATAACCTGTCAGGGGTCTCGGTAACAGATCCCAAAGAAATCACTAACCCCTATAGAGACTTTTATTACCAACTTTACAACCTCCCAACGCCGAATGGAATATCCCAGTCAAAGAAACTTAACCAATACCTTCAAACAATCGACATCCCCGTGATTTCAACACAAGACTCCGACCTTTCAGATTCCCCAATTACTTTAAAAGAAGTTCTAGATGCAATAGATGCACTTCGAAAAACAAAAGTCCTGGTCCAGATGGGTTTACAAATAAATATTACAAATTATACAAACACACATTGGCCCCACAAATCCTCGCCTCTTTTCACCAAATCGACAACACTGGTAGGTTCCCATTAGAAAGTTTAGAAGCCCACATCTCTATAATACGCAAAATAGGCAAACCTACTAATATTCTTGGAAACTATAGACCGAGATCTCTCCTAAATACAGACTTGAAATTACACACGAAAATATTAGCAGACCGTATAAGTAGATTATTGCCACACATCCTCCACTCAGATCAGGCAGGGTTCATCCCCAGTAGAGAAGCAAGGGACAACACCATTAGAACAATGCAATTGATTGATTATGCCAAATTCCACAAAATAAAAATGGTTGTTGTCTCCGTAGACGCTGAAAAAGTGTTTGATCGCTTGAATTGGCAATTTATATATGCCACCCTTAAAAAAAATTCGGTATTGGTGAGACTATGCTCCAACACATTAAAAGCTTATACCAAAATCCTACTGCTAAAGTAAAAACTAATAATCTCTTATCAGATCCTTTTGCCATTCATAATGGAACTCATCAAGGCTCTCCACTATCCCCTTTGCTTTTCATAATTAGTATGGAAATTCTAGCGAAAAAAATTAGACAAAACCCATCAATATTAGGTATCAAAGTAGGCCCCCTTGAATACAAATTATCCCTCTATGCTGATGACATTCTACTCACCCTCTCCAACCCTATATCTCCATACCCACAGCACTTAGAGAATTTAAGGACTTTTTGGTAAATGACCAAAAGTTGGAAATACTAAATATTAGACTCCCACCCTTAGCATATCTTACACTACTAGAAAACTGCCCTTTCAAACCCCAAAATAAAGTTATAAAATACCTAGGAGTATATTTATCTTCTAAGCCCAAAATGCTCTTCAAAATAAATTATGCCAGACTGTTTACAGAATTACAAAAAGACCTTGTGTCACGGTTCCCACCATTCCATGCAGACAGCCAGGCATGGTCGTCCCTTTGGGGGCAAGCGAGGGACTTGAACCTGGGTCCTCTCTTATCCTAGGCTTGTTCTCTTGCCTCTAAGCCACAGCTGCTTCTCTCTATTTGTGTGTGTATGTAAGCCTTTCATTACCTTTCCTTATCCTGCCTGCAGCACTGGGGCTGGACTCTGGATATTGCTTTACCTGGATCACCTGTGCTCATTTACAACCTGTCAGTCAGACTTACCTGGGACTTCCTACCAATTAGCAGCTCATTATCTGCTTAGTGTCAGTTCTTTGTTTCATGTTTCCTGTTTAGGTTTCTTTGTTCCTGAAATCTCCAAGACTGACCAGGGCTTGTGACCTCGGCTCTGTTCATCATTTACCTGCACCTCTGGCTTCCTTTGATCTCTGCAATGCCTTCACTACTCTCTTGGATTTACTCTTGTTTCTACATCATACTTGGATCCTTGGTTTTTGCAAACAGCCCCCGTGCATGTATTCACAGCCCAGGTGGTTTTCTTACCTGATCACTTTGGGCTGTGATACCTGTAAGGGTGAGCACATATCTCTGCTATAGACTCCAATCCAGGTAAGACCTTTACACCTTGGCAATTGGAGTGGCCGCCTTCTCTCTTGGTGGGGGCGAATCCAATCTGTGAAGATGAACGCTTTACTCCGTATACTGTATATTCTTCAGAAAGCCCCAGTATTGCTCCCAATCATTTTCTGGAACTCTCTTCAGAAGCTCCTAAATTTATTTGTATGGGGGAAAGTTAAACCCAGAATTATCAAGAAAACAATTGTCAGAGTGCCAGGAATCAGACTGAGACGAGAAGTGCAAAAATAATCACACCTTTATTAATAACAAAAATATAATAAAAAGTCCACAAGTCAAATAACAAGCCAGGAGTCAAAACCAGAGCTGGTAGTCAGACGAGCCGAGTCAGGAACCAAAGCAAATAGTCAGACGAGCCAGAATCAGGAACAAGGAAAACAGCAGAGTCAGGAACAAGCCAGGGATCAGGAACCAGGAAGGACGTCAGACAGCCAGGAAATACACAGGAACTCTCACAAACAGGTCTGAGACAATGCAAAGGCAAAGCATACTGAACAGAGGCCCTTTAAATAATAAGTGATGACATCACAATTCTGAGACTGCATCCTGTCTCACACGGATGATGCACACAAGTCTGGCCATAAAAGGATGTGCAGGAAAAAAGCAGCATCCCCCACAATGCACCATAGTCAGGAAGAGAGGTGAGTAAAATGGCTGCCAGCAGCACATGGCAAAGAAAACAGGGAAAAAACCCTGACAACAATGTTCCGCTCTTTGCAACATGGGGGGATGGGTCTCCGCAATTATGAAACATACTACAGGGCAGTTTGTTTGCAAAGAGTTTTTGACTGGCACTGCACTAAGACAACAAAAGCGTGGGTCCCTCTAGACTCTCACATTCTGAAAACCCCATCCCCTGGAGTACTCTGTTGGGTTGATAAAAATAGTCGCCCCCCCATGGATAAAATTGTTTCCTCTGTATCAACACATTTTCAATGTATGGGATCACCTAACCCAACACTCCCCTAAAATTTATACTTTGAGATCCCCCTTATCACCAGTATCTCATAACGCAGAACTGCATGGAGGTCTTGAACATAAATTACATAAACTAGATTATTGGGAAATGGGATACACTATACCAACAACAAATTAATAGCTAAATGTAAACTTAAAGAGAGGAGAGAACTGGAGGACATACTAGGAGGGGCTTTTACGAAATGGCTCAAACATTACTAACTACAACACTTATTGTCCACCTCTCCACACAGGGACTCTTTCACTAGGCCTGTAACACCCTTTGAGAAATTATGCAAAATATAATCTCCATTATGACACACCTTGGCTTGGGCCAAATGTATTTAAACAGATGCCACATAAGCACATTACCCGAACTATGTACACCGCTGGCACACCAACATGGGCCAAAAGCTCAGCAACACTGACTGGAAACATAACATGAGAAACACTAAAAAAAATCCTCCCTTTCAGCTAAATTCTAAGATTCTTACAAGGTGGTATCTCACCCCAGTTAGAATTAAACTAAATAAACACATTTACCCAAACACTTCAGATAATTGCTGCAGGGGTTGCGAGGGGAGGGGGACTATGATACATTTATGGCAGTCATGCACAAAATTAAAACCTTTCTGGGCCTCCATCGAAAAATATATTGATTCCGTGCTTGACCCTGAGACCACATATCACCTTAACCTGACTACCACTCTCCTAAATCTACTTCCAAAATGCCAATGCAAACTACGTTTATGCCTAATTCAACTAGCATTAAACTCCGCTAAATCCTTTATTGCCTCTCTCTGGAAATTAAAAACCATACCTACTTTCTCTTCCTGGAAAAAACACATGGATCAAACTTTACAGTTAGAGGAACATGGTTATTTTCAAAGGGGCGCCTTACACACTTACCACAACATCAAATTCTACTGGGAATAAAGTATACAAACCCAACAAATGACCTAAACAAGAATCATTTTCTTACACAGTTGGGGGATCTTGGGACCATCTCCCCTCCATCTCTTACCTTTTACCTTTTACCTTTTACCCGCACACCTAGACCATCCATTCTCCAATACCACACTATATACTCCCCCTGATCTCATCTACTTCTCTCCTGTACCCATCTCCTACTGAAAGATAGCCCCAAATGAATAACTAATGTAAGAACCACATCTTGTTTACCAATGATTAAGCTTTATAAAGCTCACTTCGATATGACCAACTTTAGTTTATTGTTTGTATTGAAAGTTACGTGTTTTGAAAAGTTTGAATTTGATGCCATGTACCTAATGATGATTTGTTAAAACTCCACACGCATACTATATGAATACTTCATTATTCTGTACAAACCTTTTATTACTCAATAAAGCTCTTTATAAAAAAAAAAAAAGAGTAATGTTAGAGTGTGCCATGAGAGGGAGGAGCATTAGATGAATAAGAGGTGTTTCTGGGTGGTACCCAATGAAACTGGTAACTTTATAGGGAAAATATAAAAGCAGGAGAGTGAATAGGACAAAGTTCCCAAACCAGAACTATCCCATAAAGTTCAGTGTTAGTACTAATCACAGCTTGTTATAATTTTGATAACATTATTTATGATAAATTCAATGAGAACGTTTTCACAATCTTAGAGGATTTTGGATCTCAAAAAATATAATTGCACAGCCTAATTTCTGGTTCCCTTTCATAAGCCTAGATTTAGAGTTTGGCGTTAGCCGTCAAAACCAGCGTTAGAGGCTCCTAACGCTGGTTTTGGGCTACCGCTGGTATTTAGAGTCAGTCAGGAAAGGGTCTAACGCTCACTTAGCAGCCGCGACTTTTCCATACCGCAGATCCCCCTATGCCATTTGCGTATCCTATCTTTTCAATGGGATCTTTCTAACGCTGGTATTTAGAGTCTTGGCTGAAGTGAGCGTTAGAAATCTAACGACAAGACTCCAGCCGCAGCAAAAAGCCAGGAGTTAAGAGCTTTCTGGGCTAACGCCGGTGTATAAAGCTCTTAACTACTGTGCTCTAAAGTACACTAACACCCATAAACTACCTATGTACCCCTAAACCGAGGTCCCCCCACATCGCCGCCACTCTATTAAAAATTTTTAACCCCTAATCTGCCGACCGCACACCACCGCCGCCACCTACGTTATCCCTATGTACCCCTAATCTGCTGCCCCTAACACCGCCGACCCCTATATTATATTTATTAACCCCTAATCTGCCGCCCCCAACGTCGCCTCCACCTACCTACAATTATTAACCCCTAATCTGCCGACCGGACCTCACCGCTACTCTAATAAATGTATTAACCCCTAAAGCTAAGTCTAACCCTAACCCTAACACCCCCCTAAGTTAAATATAATTTAAATCTAACAAAATAAATTAACTCTTATTAAATAAATTATTCCTATTTAAAGCTAAATACAGGTGGCCCTCGTTTTACAACGGTTCAATTTACACCGTTTCAGAATAACAACCTTTTTTCCAGTCATCTGACTGCTATTGAAAAGCATTGAGAAGCAGTGCATTTATTAAAATAGCCAGTTGGTGGAGCTGTCCGCTTGTGTTGCAGCAAAGCCAAGCAAGCTGAAAATAATCAGTTTAAACAGACTTGAGCTATGGAACAGAATTCAAAGGAACAAGATCTTCCTGTCTATAAATCAGTCCAGATTGAAATGCATAAAAAGAACTGTTTGCAGAAAAATGCAAGTGAAGTCTGTGTTGTGTGATTATTTTATTAGGTTTATAATGCTGTTTAGCATTTTAAGTCTTCATTTCAAAGCTTTAAAAATAATGTATTAGGTGTTACTTATGAAAATTTTGAGAGGGGCCTGGAACCTATCTCCCTCACTTCCCATTGACTTACATTATAAACTGGGTTTCAATTTACAACGGTTTCAATTTACAACCATTCCTTCTGGAACCTAACCCCGACAGAAACTGAGGGCTACCTGTACTTACCTGTAAAATAAATCCTAATATAGCTACAATATAAATCATAATTATATTGTAGCTATTTTAGGATTAATATTTATTTTACAGGCAACTTTGTATTTATTTTAACCAGGTACAATAGCTATTAAATAGTTAATAACTATTTAATAGTTACCTAGTTAAAATAATTACAAAATTACCTGTAAAATAAATCCTAACCTAAGTTACAATTAAACCTAACACTACACTATCAATAAATTAATTAAATACAATACCTACAAATAAATACAATTAAATAAACTAACTAAAGTACAAAAAATAAAAAAGAACTAAGTTACAAAAAATAAAAAAAATATTTACAAACATTAGAAAAATATTACAACAATTTTAAGCTAATTACACCTACTCTAAGCCCCCTAATAAAATTAAAAAAACCTCCAAAATAAAAAAAGCCCTACCCTATTCTAAAATAAAAATAGAAAAGCTCTTTTACCTTACCAGCCCTTAAAAGGGCCTTTTGCGGGGCATGCCCCAAAGAATTCAGCTCTTTTGCCTGGAAAAAAAAACATACAATACCCCCCCCCCCAACATTACAACCCACCACCCACATACCCCTAATCTAACCCAAACCCCCCTTAAATAAACCTAACACTAAGCCCCTGAAGATCTTCCTACCTTATCTTCACCACGCCGGGTATCACCGATCGGTCCAGGCTCCAAAGTCTTGATCCAAGCCCAAGCGGGGGCTGAAGACGTCCATCCTCCGGATGAAGTCTTGATCCAAGCCCAAGCGGGGGCTGAAGATGTCCATCCTCCGGCTGAAGTCTTGATCCAAGCTGCGGCTGAAGAAGTCCATCATTGGGCAGAAGTCTTCATCCTATCCGGGCAGAAGAGGAGATCCGGACCGGTAGACATCTTCATCCAAGCGGCATCTTCTATCTTCTTCCATCCGTCGATGAGCGGCTCCATCTTCAAGACCTCCGGCGCGGATCCATCCTCTTCTTCCGACGTCCTAACACATAATGAAGGTTCCTTTAAGGGACGTCATCCAAGATGGCGTCCCTCGAATTCCGATTGGCTGATAGGATTCTATCAGCCAATCGGAATTAAGGTAGGAAAATCCTGTTTGGCTGATGAAATCAGCCAATCAGATTCAAGTTCAATCCGATTTGCTGATCCAATCAGCCAATCAGATTGAGCTCGCATTCTATTGGCTGATCGGAATTTTCCTACCTTAATTCCGATTGGCTGATAGAATCCTATCAGAGAAATCGGAATTCGAGGGACGCCATCTTGGACGACGTCCCTTAAAGGAACCTTCATTCTGTGTTAGGACGTCGGAAGAAGAGGATGGATCCGCGCCGGAGGTCTTGAAGATGGAGCCGCTCGTCGACGGATGGAAGAAGAGAGAAGATGCCGCTTGGTGAAGATGTCTACCGGTCCGGATCTCCTCTTCTGCCTGGATAGGATGAAGACTTCTGCCCGATGATGGACTTCTTCAGCCGCCGCTTGGATCAAGACTTCAGCCGGAGGATGGAGGTCTTCAGCCCCCTCTTGGGCTTGGATCAAGACTTCAGCCGGAGGATGGACGTCTTCAGCCCCCGCTTGGGCTTGGATCAAGACATCGGAGCCTGGACCGATCGGTGATACCCGGCGTGGTGAATATAAGGTAGGAAGATCTTCAGGGGCTTAGTGTTAGGTTTATTTAAGGGGGGTTTGGGTTAGATTAGGGGTATGTGGGTGGTGGGTTGTAATGTTGGGGGGGGGGTATTGTATGTTTTTTTTTCCAGGCAAAAGAGCTGAATTCTTTGGGGCATGCCCCGCAAAAGGCCCTTTTAAGGGCTGGTAAGGTAAAAGAGTTTTTCTATTTTTATTTTAGAATAGGGTAGGGCGTTTTTTCTTTTGGGTTTTTTTTTTATTTTATTAGGGGGCTTAGAGTAGGTGTAATTAGCTTAAAATTGTTGTAATATTTTTTCTGTTTGTAAATATTTTTTTATTTTTTGTAACTTAGTTCTTTTTTTATTTTTTGTACTTTAGTTAGTTTATTTAATTGTATTTATTTGTAGGTATTGTATTTAATTAATTTATTGATAGTGTAGTGTTAGGTTTAATTGTAACTTAGGTTAGGATTTATTTTACAGGTAATTTTGTAATTATTTTAACTAGGTAACTATTAAATAGTTATTAACTATTTAATAGCTATTGTACCTGGTTAAAATAAATACAAAGTTGCCTGTAAAATAAATATTAATCCTAAATAGCTACAATATAATTATAATTTATATTGTAGCTATATTAGGGTTTATTTTACAGGTAAGTATTTAGCTTTAAATAGGATTAATTTATTTAATAAGAGTTAATTTATTTCGTTAGATTTAAATTATATTTAACTTAGGGGGGTGTTAGGGTTAGGGTTAGACTTAGCTTTAGGGGTTAATACATTTATTAGAGTAGCGGCGAGGTCCGGTCGGCAGATTAGGGGTTAATAATTGTAGGTAGGTGGAGGCGACGTTGGGGGTGGCAGATTAGGGTTTAATAAATATAATATAGGGGTCGGCGGTGTTAGGGGCAGCAGATTAGGGGTACATAGGGATAATGTAGGTTGCGGCGGTGTACAGAGCGGCAGATTAGGGGTTAAAAAAATATACAGGGGTCAGCGATAGCGGGAGCGGCAGATTAGGGGTTAATAAGTGTAAGGTTAGGGGTTTTTAGACTCGGGATTCATGTTAGGGTGTTAGGTGCAAACATAGGAAGTGTTTCCCCATAGGAAACAATGGGGCTGTGTTAGGAGCTGAACGCTGCTTTTTTGCAGGTGTTAGGGTTTTTTTCAGCTCAAACTGCCCCATTGTTTCCTATGGGGGAATCGTGCACGAGCATGTTTTTGAAGCTGGCAGCGTCCGTAAGCACCGCTGGTATTGAGAGTTGCAGTGGCGGTAAATTATGCTCTACGCTCCCTTTTTGGAGCCTAACGCAGCCCTTCTGTGAACTCTAAATACCAGCGTTGTTTAAAAGGTGCGGGGGAAAAAAAGCCAGCGTTAGCTACGCGGGTCGTTACCGACAAAACTCTAAATCTAGCGTATGTATGTTAATATATACCCATTCTTTGGTCTGAAAAGTACTCTACAAATTATGTGTCAATGCATATCATATAGGGTAACTGGACACCTCTGCATTTAAAGAGACAGTTTACGGTACAATATATTAGCAATTATCCATTTTTCATCTGGAGTGTATTAAATTGTTTACAAACAGATCATTTACCTTCATTTTGTCAACTAAAATTGCTCTTTTTGCCTGTTGAAACCACCGCCTATATTGACAAATTCAAAACTGCAGCAATTGCCTTGGCTATGTGAACAAGAAGAAGCAGCAGAAATCAATATCCCAGTGTGTGTGTGTGGTATGGGCTTCACCATCTAAAAGTCTGTATCTGCTGCATCTTTTAGTTCTTATCAACTGCTTGCATGAGAACATTGTAATTTACTCTGTAACAAGCAGCATGTGCAGTTCTGTTGTAGTATTAAAGCAATAATCTATTTAATTTAGACAATGAAATAACCATATTCCACAACACACTTTCAGAGTGTCTGTTATTGGTATTCTATTAATGATTAAATTATGATTTATGACACAGACAGGGAGGCAGTTTACTGGATTATGTTACCATATTCGGCTTCCTCTGTGATCGTTCCTAACTGTAACCTAGTTGAAAGGAAGGGTTTTATTACATTATATTATATCAACCACTTATCTTGTTATCTTGTGGGATGCAACATAATTATCAAAAAGCTTTTGTCAATTGAAAGTTCTCAGGACCCAACAAATTCTTTATTTGTGCCAAAATCATTATTGGGTAAACAGCATGACCTTGGAAACTATTTAGTTTATGCTTCAATGCAGGTGAGAAAAAGAATACAACTATTTTCTAATTTTTCCCATAATTCAGTTCTACACAGACTTCAGCTAACGTCTGTGCAATATTTTTCTTTACTTAACAGAAATACACCAGCATATTTGTCAAACATATTTGTTTTTAGGAACTGCAGGTCTCGCAGATGTGTAATAGCAACAACTTAAATTATTATATTCTTTCCCAGGGATTGTGTTTGGCATATTACAAGTCACATGCTGAGGGTCACATATGCAGTAATGTTTATTGTTACTCCCCCCGGTATGCAGAAGGTGAATAATGACATAGTGTTAAGCTCACTTGAATATTGCCATTCACAGAGTATTTACTAAATCAAGTCCACTTCAGAAGGAATGTGACACAAGGTTATCCGTTTGACTTACCAAAAGCAGCTTGCATAAGAGCTGTATTTGCTTTCTAAAAAACGTAGCTGCATTTTTTTTATACATTCCATCTATTATGGCTCTCACTTCAGAACTTTTCTTCTTATATAGCCAAGAGTACCTCCAATTTTTAATTAGAAATATTTTTGTCTTTATTTTATTAATTGCTTTCTTCTGGCATACTAGATTTAGCCGTTATCTGGACAAGAGGCTAATATAATAGATAAAGCATCTATTAAAAAGACAAAAAACGAAAAAATAAAAACTGAAAAATTATGCAAGCAAATAAACAGTAATATATATATAGAATAATATGCAAATCATGTCAATAACAATTCATACTTTACTAATATGACACTTGAACTTTGATGCTATTTCAACTTAAAGGGATATTAAACAGAAAAAGTTTATAATATAACATTTTTAATTATAGATAAAAAAAACTTTGCAATATACTTTCATTATTTATTTTGTTCTTTTTTCCTATAATTTAAAGGAATATAAAACCCAAAATTTTCTTTTGTGATTAAGACAGAGCATACTATTTTATATGTTTCCAATTTACTCCTATTATCAATTTTGCTTCGTTCCCATGGTATTTTTTTTTGTTGAAGAAAGACCAAAGTAGGTGTTTTGAGCACTATATGGCCTGAAATAATGCTGCCATCTAGTTGCTAATGGATAACATTTTTGCATAACTGCTGTCATATAGTGCTCCAGATATGTGCATGCTCCTGAGCTTATTTCCCTGCTTTTCAATAAAAGATACTAAGAGAAGGAAAATCAATTGACAATACAGGCAGAAAACCCTTTATCCAAACTGCTTGGGACAGGAAACGGTTTGGATTTCAGATTAGTTTGGGTTTTGGAATATTTGCATCTTTTAAATGGGACAGTTTGGAGAGGGGATGGAACCAAGTGTAAACAACAATATCGTATGTCATTTAGGCAATATTTACATGTCATAAAATAGATTATACATGCATCCGAAAGGTAGTTTTTTTTATCATTTTTAATACCTTTGTATACATAGTGCCCTCAGAAACGTAGTAGTACAGTACTGTAATCAGAATGTAAATTTGCATTTTAGAATAGAAAAAAGCAAACCAAAAATACAGGCATAGAAGGAAGAAAGTCATTTTTGGATAATTTTAATTTAAAAAAAATATATATATTAATGACAAATTTTGGGTTTCAGAATAAGTTTGGGTTTTGGAATTTCCGGATTTGGGGATTTGTACCTGTAGAAGTTGTTCAAATGGACAGTTGATTGTAAAATTGTTTTTCCCAGAATGTGTTCCCCATGGCTTGTTATACCAGATGCTAATTTATGCTTCTTTTTGCAAAACAACTAGCTGGTTTTGCTCTTTGAAACCACAGCCTATCAAAATAGGCTTGGCTTGTTGACAGATCAGATCTCATTATCTTATTACTCAAATACTTCCCTTGCATATTCTTGGTCTCTGTACAATACTTAGAAAGATCAATTGGAAATTAACATTTTAGAGCTTTATCTCTTCCACCTCCCACTCAGCTAGATTACAAGTTTTGAGCGCTATAGGGATTTTAACGACCGCCACAATGGCGGCGTTATTTCACCTCCCTATAGCGCTGATATTACAGGTTTAGAAAAAACATAATTTATGTAAGAACTTACCTGATAAATTAATTTATTTCATATTGGCAAGAGTCCATGAGCTAGTGATGTATGGGATATACAATCCTACCAGGAGGGGCAAAGTTTCCCAAACCTCAAATGCCTACAAATACACCCCTCACCACACCCACAATTCAGTTTAACAAATAGCCAGGTTGTGGGGTAATAAAATAAGGAGTAAAAAAGCATACAAGAAGAGGAACTGGAAATAAAATTGTGCTTTTATACAAAAATCATAACCACCAAAAAGGGTGGGCCTCATGGACTCTTGCCAATATGAAAGAAATGAATTTATCAGGTAAGTTCTTACATAAATTATGTTTTATTTCATGTAATTGGCAAGATTTCATGAGCTAGTGACGTATGGGATAGAAACACCCAAGATGTGGAAGACCACAGAAGAGTCACTAGAAAGGGAGAGATAAAATAAAAAGAGCCATTTCCGCTGAAAAAATTAAATCCACACAAAAATAAGTTTTTCTCATAAATTGAACTTAAAACATAAACTTAAAAAATAAGCAGAAGAATCAAACTGAAACAGCTGCCTGAAGAACTTTTCTACATAAAACTATACATCAGAATGGTAAAATTTAGTAAATGTATGCAAAGAAGACCAAGTTGTTGCTTTGCAAAACTAAACAACCAAAGCTTTATTCTTAAAAGCCCAAGAAGTGACAACTGAACTAGTAGAATGAGCTGTAATACTCTGAAGCAAAGACTGTCCCACCTCCAAATAAGCTTTAAGAAACAAAAGCTTAACCAAGATGGCAAAGAAATGGTAGAAGTTTTTCTGACCTTTCCAGGACCAGAAAAAACAACAAATAGACTAGAAGTCTTCGTGAAACCTATAGTAGCTTCAACGTAATAATTCAAAGCTCTTAGGATATCCAAAGATCTCTAAAAAGATTTCTTAGGATAAAATTTAAACGAAGACCGCAAAACAGCTTTAAGAAACAAAAGCTTAACCAAGATGGCAAAGAAATGGTAGAAGTTTTTCTGACCTTCCTAGGACCAGAAAAAACAACAAATAGACTAGAAGTCTTCCTGAAACCTATAGTAGCTTCGACGTAATAATTCAAAGCTCTTAGGATATCCAAAGAATGTAAAGATCTCTAAAAAGAATTCTTAAGATAAAATTTAAACGAAGTCCGCAAAACAGCCTTATCCTGATGAAAAATCAGAAAAGGAGACTGACAAAAGAGAGCAGACAAATCAGAAAACTCTTCTAGCTGAAGAGATAGCCTTAAAATGAACAATACTTTCCAAGAAAGTAGTCTAATATTCAAAGTATGCATAGGCTCAACTGAAAGAGCCTGCAAAGCCTTAAAAAAAAAAAACCAATTTAAGACTTCAAGGAGGAGAAATTGATTAAATAACAGACTTGATACGAACCAAAGTCTGAACAAAATAGTAAATGTCAGGAAAAATAGTAATATTGTCTTATAAAAAGAAACAGAAAAAGCAAAGATATGTTAGCGCTGCGGAATCTGTTTGCGCTCTACAAATAACCGATAATAATAATAATAATAATCTAAAAAATACTTACAGACAAATCTTAAACCAAACTATCCTGAAGAAACTGTAACATTCTAGGAATTCTAAGAGAACGCCAAGAAAAACACCATAACATATAGATTTACTAAACCTATAATAAATGTTCTTTAAAACAGACTTATAAGCCTACAACATAGTGAATAAAAAACTGAGTCAGAGAAACCTCTATGACTAAACACTAAACACTTTCCATACCTTCAAATTAGTCATTTGAAATCCTGTTGGAAAAATAGCCCCTGAAACAAAAGGGCTAGCCAATGAAAAAGCGGCCAAGGATGGTAACTAGACATCCAAACAAGATCCACATACCAAACCTAAGAGGCCATGCTGATGTTATCAGAAACATATGAGACTATTCCAAAGCAATCTTGAAGAACACCTTTGGAAGAAATAAACAGAGGCGGAAGGATGTAGCCAGGTTGCAAAAACCAAGACGCTGCAAATGTATCCACCATTTCCACCTGAAGATCCCTAGACCTGAAAACGTACCTGGAACATTGAGAGTACACATCTGTATAGAGATACCACTCTCCCACATGTAAAGACTGAGGGTTGGGATAATCCATCTCCCAAATGTCTAAACCTGAGATATAAATCGTAAAGATTAGACAGGAGATGAAAACCACCTAAGAACGTATTCACGATACTTCTTAATTGCTAAGGAACTGTGAGTCCCTATTAAATTATTGACATATGCAACAATACACAATTGTGATATTGTTTGTCTGAAAGAAAAATTCTCTCCTAAAAGAAGCCAAGCCCGAAAGACCGCTGAAAATAGCACATAGTTCAAAATATCGATTGGAAACCTCGCCTCTTGAAGTTTCCAAACCCCTTGTGCTGTCAAAGACCCTCAGACAGCTCCCCAACCTGTAAGACTTTGCATCCATAAAGAATACAGTCCAGGAAGGACAAACAAAAGGAGACCCCCTGAATAAAATGATGATAGGCTAATCATCAAAAACAGAGAGAGTAGAGTGTTTAGGATTAAGAATGTCAACTGTGATATCTGAAAACAAACTCTGTATATTAGATTCAGTATGCATAGCAAAAAGAAATCTCAGATAAAAAACAAGAAAAGGGAACCACGCCCGATGCTGCAGTTATGAGACCTAAGACTTTCATGCACATAGCCACTGAAAGAATGTTCCAGACTGTAAGTAAAATAGGCTAATGCTAAATACAATTGACTTTTGTCCGATAAAGACAAAGGCATCTATTTATCAAGCCGTCAACCGCAAATACGCTGGAATTCCGCAGTGTATTTGTGGAGAGCCTGATTCCCCTTAGTTATCAAACCCTACAGATGGGCAAAAGTAGAATTTTGTGACGTAACATACGATCCGCCGGACTCAGTCCGACACAGATCGATGCTTATGTCATTTCAGATGTTACAAATGCAAAGTCGGCACAATCTGACTACTTTTGCTAGTTATCAATTTTCTACCAGGTACGCTCGCCACTATTCCGGCCCAGCATACCTGGTTTTCAATCCGCCGCCCTGGAGGCGGCTGATGCCATAGCAATCAATGGGAGTCTGAAAGCAGCGAAAGCTTATGTTCGCTGCTGCCCGATATCCCATTGATTCCTATGGGAACTTTTACACCTAACACCCTAACATGTACCCTGAGTCTAAACACCCCTAATCTGCCGCCCCCTACACCGCCACCACCTACATTATGCTTATTAACCCCTAATCTGCCGCCCCTACACCATCGCCACCTAAATAAAAGTTATTACCCCTATCCCGCTGCTCCCGGTCTGATTGGATCAGCCAATAGGATTGAACTTCAATCCTATTGGCTGATTGCATTAGCCAATAGGATTTTTCCTACCTTAATTCCGATTGGCTGATAGAATTATATCAGCCAATCGGAATTGAAGGGATGCCATCTTGGATGACGTCACTTAAAGGAACCGTCATTGTTGAAGAAAACGTCGGATAAAGAGGATGCTCCGCGTCGGATGTCTTGAAGATGGAGCCGCTCCGTGCCAGATGGATGAAGATAGAAGATGCGATCTGGATGAAGACTTCTGCCCATCTGGAGGACCACTTCTGCCTGTCTGGAGGACCACTTCTGCCGGCCTCGTTGAGGACTTCAGCCCGGTTGGGTGAAGACTTCTCATGGTAAGGTGATCTTCAAGGGGTTAGTGTTAGGTTTTTTTAAGGCGGAATTGGGTGGGTTTTTAGAGTAGGGTTGGTTGTGTGGGTGGTGGGTTTTAATGTTGGGGGGGTTGTAATTTTTTTTCACAGGTAAAAGAGCTGATTACTTTGGGGCAATGCCCCACCAAAGGCCCTTTTAAAGGCTATTTGTAATTTAGTGTAGGGTAGGGCTTTTTTTTTATTAGAGGGGCTTTTTTATTTTGTGGGGGATTAGAATAGGTGTAATTAGTTTAAAAATCTTGTAATTTGTTTATTATTTTCTGTAATTTAGTATTTGTTTGTTTCTGTACTTTAGATAATTGTATTTAATTGTATTTAGTTTAGGGAATTAATTTAATTATAGTGTAGTGTTAGGTGTAATTGTAACGTAGGTTAGGCTTTATTTTACAGGTATATTTGTATTTATTTTAACTAGGAAGTTATTAAATAGTTAAAAACTATTTAATAACTATTGTACCTAGTTAAAATAAATACAAACTTGCCTGTAAAATAAAAATAAACTCTAAGATAGCTACAATGTAACTATTAGTTATATTGTAGCTAGCTTAGGGTTTATTTTATAGGTAAGTATTTATTTTTAAATAGGAATAATTTATTTAATGACAGGAATATTTACTTAGATTTATTTAAATTATATTTAAGTTATGGGGTGTTAGGGTTAGGGTTAGACTTAGGTTTAGGGGTTAATACATTTAATATAGTGGCGGCAGTGTAGGGGGGGGCAGATTAGGGGTTAATAAGTATAATGTAGGTGGCGGCGGTGTAGGGGGGCAGATTATGGGCTATGAAATAAAATGTAGGTGGTGGTGGGCTCCGGGAGCGGCGGTTTAGGGGTTAAACACTTTATTTAGTTGCGGTGGGGTCCGTGAGCGGCCGTTTAGGGGTTAATACATTTATTAGAGTTGCGGTTGGCTCCGGGAGCGGCGGTATAGGGGGTAAACAGTTTAGTATAGTGTGGGTGTTTAGTGACAGGGTACCAAGAAAGCTGTGACAAAGCCGGAGAGCAGCGAGATCGATGACTGTTAGTTAACAACAGTCCGCTGCTCATCACACCATACTTGCTGCGTGGCTTTTTGACAGCTTTTTTTATAATTTTGGAGAACGTATTCAGGTCCGCGGCAGCAATGTTAGGCGATCTTAGGCGAGCGTATTTATGCCGTTGAATGCAAGTAAGTTGACGGCTTGATAAATAGATGTCAAAGACATGAACACAGAATCCATCTAAAACCCCAAAAAGAAGTGACCCTTGTCTGAGGAATTAAAAAACTCTTAGGTAAATTAAATCCTCTAACCATGTTTTGAAGAAACAAAACTTAATTGATTCATAAGTGATTCCAAAAAAGAAAGATCCATATATATGAATACTGCTCTTTCATATGTATGTATTGGGTACTTGTAAGCGCATCTAATTAACGCTGCTCATTTAATCAACCTCGGAGAATGAAAGATTGAATGGACCTCGCCAGGAATCTAATCTGCAACTCTCAGGTTGCTACAGGGCTCAGCCACAGTGCATTAATATGCTGAGCTTTCTGTCCATCTTAATAAAAGAAAAGTTTAAGCTAATACCAAGATACCATCCAAAAAAGGACGCACCACCATACTTTACTGTCTGAAGACAGAAGGAAAGGCACCAAGAACCTATGAAAAGATTCATAAAGCTGTCGCTAGACCAAATGGAAAAGTGACAAATTGGTAAAGCTTATTTAAAAAAGAAAATCTCAGAATCCACAAGTGGACTGAATGACAATAAAATATGAGGTTAAACATCCTGAAAAATGAGTGGACATGAAATGACCTTAACAAAAAGGCATAAAAGTCCTTAAGTCTTCAGATCCAAAAAATGGACTGAATAAACCCTTCTTCTTTGGGACAAAGAATAGAATTGAATAGAAACCCAAACCCTGTTCCTTCAAAAAAGAACTGGCATAATCATTCCTGAAACACAGAGCGTACTGAGAAAAAAAGATTCTTCCTATAGAAGGTCTCATTCTGAAAATCTATTCAAGCCCTAAGAAAAATATAAATTTTGGACTAATCCAAAAACAATTTAATGTGCCCCCCACCAGAATGACTGGTTTAACAACAAGTAAATATATAGCATATTTCTCCCAAAAGATACAAAATGCTTTTTCAGTGCTTACACTCGGAATTATAACCAACAGCTAGATTACGAGTTGAGCGTTATGAGTGAAAAAGCATCGTTATGGCTCTTTTTCAATACCGCTGGTATTACAGGTGTTGTAGGTATAGCTGTACCGCACACGCAACGTAACTACCATACTGTTCAATAAGTCCTTTTTCAATGGGACTTCCATAGCGCCGGTATTATGAGTTTGCCTGTCCTGCCAAAAAGTGAGCGGTACAGCCTATAACTACAAGATCTGTACCGCCACCTGAAAGTCAGTAGTTTTACGTTACAAAGCTGTACCATAAAACTCATAACTAAACTTTCACAAAGTACACTAACACCCATAAACTACCTATTAACCCCTAAACCTAGGCCCTCCAGCATTGCAAACACTAAAATAAAATTATTAACCCCTAATCTACCGCTCCGGACATCGCTGCCACTATAATAAACATATTAACCCTTAAGCCGCCACACTCCCGCATTGCAAACACTAGTTAAATATTATTAACCCCTAATCTGCTGCCCCATGTCATTGCCACCTACATAAACTTGTTAACCCATAATCTGCTGTACCTAACATCGCCGCAACCTACATTACTGTTATTAACCCCTAATCTGCTGCCCCCAAAATTGCTGCCACCTAACTACATTTATTAACCCCTAATCTGCTGCCCCCAATGTCGCCGCCACTATACTAAAGTTATTAACCCCTAAACATAACCCTAAGTCTAACCCTAACCCTAACATAACCCTAACACCCACTAACTTTAACATAATTAAAATAATTCCATATAAAAATTAGAATTAATTCCTAATGGCTAGATTACAAGTTTTGCATTATGAGCGGCTCGGTACTAACTTGCAAGTTATTGTCACCGCTCACCTCCCTAAAGTGCTGCTATTTCAGGTTTGCAAATACCCAGCGTTAGCAGGCAATATGGCAGCGTTGAGCTCCATTGAGCTCCATACTGCACCCAAATACCAGCGTTGCTTTGAGCTGTTCCAATCAGCCAATAGAATGCGAGCTCAATCCTATTGGCTGATTGGATAAGCCAATAGGATTGAACTTCAATCCTATTGGCTGATTTCATCAGCCAATAGGATTTTTTCTACCTTAATTCCAATTGGCTGATAGAATTCTATCAGCCAATCGAAATCTAAGGGACGCCATCTTGGATGACATCACTTAAAGGTACCTTCATTCAGCTTTAGTCATCGCCAGAAGAGGATGCTCCGCGTCGGATGTCTTGAGGATGGACCCGCTCCGCGCCGGATGGATGAAGATAGAAGATGCCGTCTGGATGAAGACTTCTGCCTGTCTGGAGGACCACTTTGTCCGGCTTGGGTGAAGACTTTTCCCGGCTTCGTTGAGGACTTCGGCACGGCTTGGATGAAGATGTCTCCCGGTAAGTCGATCTTCAGGGGGTTAGTGTTTTTTTAAGGGTGTATTGGGTGGGGGTTTTTTTAGGTTAGGGTTTGGGTGGCAAAAGAGCTAACTGCCCTTTTAAGGGCAATGCCCATCCAAATACCCTATTCAGGGCAATGGGGAGCTTAGGTTTTTTTAGATAGTATTTTATTTGGGGGGTTGGTTGTGTGGGTGGTGGATTTTACTGTTGGGGGGTTGTTTGTAATTTTTTTTTTTACAGGTAAAAGAGCTGATTACTTTGGGGCAATGCCCCACAAAAGGCCCTTTTAAGGGCTATTGGTAGTTTAGTTTAGGCTAGGGTTTTTTTATTTTGGGGGGGATTTTTTTATTTTAATAGGGCTATTAGATTAGGTGTAAATAGTTTAAATATCTGTAATTTGTTTATTATTTTCTGTAATTTAGTGGGGGGTTTTGTACTTTAGCTAATTTAATTTAGGTAATTGTATTTATTTTAGTTAATGTATTTAATTATATTGTAGTGTTAGGTATTAGTGTAACTTAGGTTAGGTTTTATTTTACAGGTACTTTTGTATTTATTTTAGCTAGGTAATAACTATTTAATAACTATTCTACCTAGTTAAAATAAATACAAACTTGCCTGTAAAATAAAAATAAACCCTAAGATAGCTACAATGTAACTATTAGTTATATTGTAGCTAGCTTAGGGTTTATTTTATAGATAAGTATTTAGTTTTAAATAGGAATAATGTAGTTAATTATAGGAATATTTATTTAGATTTATTTAAATTATATTTAAGTTAGTGGGTGTTTGGTTTAGGGTTAGACTTAGGTTTAGGGGTTAATAACTTTAATATTGTGGCGGCGATGTTAGGGGCGGCAGATTAGGGGTTAAAAAGTGTAGGTAGGTTGCGGCGACTTTGGGGGCAGCAGATTAGGGGTTCATAAATATAATGTAGGTGGCGGCGATGTCCGGATAGGCAGATTAGGGGTTAATAAATGTAGGTAGGTGGTGGCGATGTTAGGGACGGCAGATTAGGGGTTAATAATATTTAACTAGTGTTTGTGAGGCGGGAGTTCGGAGGTTTAGGGGTTAATATGTTTATTCTAGTGGTGGCGATGTCTGGAGCGGCAGATTAGGGGTTAAAAATTTTATTTTAGTGTTTGCGATGTGGGAGGGCTTTGGTTTAGGGGTTAATAGGTAGTTTATGGGTGTTAGTGTACTTTTTAACACTTTAGTTATGAGTTTTATGTTACGGCATTGTACCATAAAACTCATAGCAACTGATTTTTAAATGCGGTAGGACTCTTGACAGGAGAGGGTGTACCGCTCACTTTTTGGCCTCCCAGGACAGACTCGTAATACCGGGGCTATGGAAGTTCCATAGGAAAAAGACTTTATGAAGTTTATGTAAGTCGTTTTGCGGTAAGGCCAAAGAAGTGTGCAGTGCCCCTAAACCTGCAAGACTCGTAATACCAGCGGTAGTAAAAAAGCAGCGTTAGGACCTCTTAACGCTGCTTTTTTACCCTAACGCAAAACTCGTAATCTAGCAGTAAGATAGCTACAATATAACTTATAGTTACAATGTATCTAGCTTAGGTTATATTTTTATTTCACAGCTAAGTTTGTATTTATTTTAACTAGGTAGACTAGTTACTAAATAGTTATTAACTATTTACTAACTACCTAGTTAAAATAAATACAAATTTACCTATAAAATAAAACCTAACCTGTCTTACACTACAACCTAACCTTACACTAAAATTAAATATATTACATTAATTAAATTACATTAATTAAATTATCAAATATTTAAACTAATTACTCCTAATCTAATAGCCCTATCAAAATAAAAATGCCTCCCAAAATAATAAAACCCCTAGCCTAAACTAAACTGCCAATAGCCCTTAAAAGGGCCTTTTGCAGGGCATTGCCCCAAAGATATCAGCTCTTTTACCTGGAAAATAGAAAAGCAAACATCCCCCCAACAGTAAAACCCACCACCCACACAACCAACCCCCCCAAATAAAATTCTATCTAAAAAACCTAAGCTACCCATTGCCCTGAAAAGGGCATTTAGACGGGCATTGCCCTTAAAAGGGCATTCAGCTCTTTTACATGCCCAAACCCTAAGCTAAAAATTAAACCCACACAACAAACCCTTAATAAACCTATCACTAACCCCCAAAGATCCACTTACAGTTTTTGAAGACCGGACATCCATCCTCATCCAGCTGGGAGAAGTCTTCATCCAAGCATCAAGAAGTCCTCAACGAAGCGGGGAGAAGTCTTCATCCAAGCGGCAAGAAGTTGTCCTCCAGACGGGCAGAATTCTTCATCGAGACGGCATCTTCTATCTTCATCCTTCCGGTGTGGAGCGAGTCCATCTTCAAGGCATCCAGTGTGGAGCATCCTCTTCATACGGTCCCAGCCATACACTGAAGGTTCCCTTTAAGGGACGTCATCCAAGATGGCGTCCCTTGAATTCCAATTGGCTGATAGAATTCTAGAGCATCAGCCAATCAGCCAATAGGATTGAGCTCACATTATATTGGCTAATTGGAACAGCCAATAGAATGCAAGCTCAATCCCATTGGCTGATTGGGTCGGCCAATAGGATTGATGCTCAATCCTATTGGCTGATTGCATCAGCCAATATGATTTTTTTTTAATTCCTATTGGCTGATAGAATTCTATCAGCCAATTGGGAATTCAAGGGACACCATCTTGGATGACGTCCATTAATGGGAACCTTCATTTTACGGCTGGGACCGTATGAAGAGGATGCTCCGCGCTGGATGTCTTGAAGATGGAGCCGCTTCGCGCCAGAAAGATGAAGATAGAAGATGCCGTCTGGATGAAGACTCCTGCCCGCCTGGAGGACGACTTCTTGCCGTTTGGATGAAGACTTCTCCTGGCTTCGTTGAGGACTTCTTGCCTCTTGGATGAAGACTTCTCCCGGCTTAGTTGAGGACTTCTTTCCGCTTGGATGAAGACTTCTCCCAGCTTTATGAGGATGGATGTCCAGTCTTTAAAAACTGTAAGTGGATCTTCGGGGGTTAGTGTTAGGTTTTATTAAGGGTTTATTGGGTGGTTTTAATTTTTAGCTTAGGGTTTGGGCATGTAAAAGAGCTGAATGCCCTTTTAAGGGCAATGCCCATCCAAATGCCCTTTTTAGGGCAATGGATAGCTTAGGTTTTTTAGATAGAATTTTATTTGGGGGGTTGGTTGTGTGGGTGGTGGGTTTTACTGTTGGGGGGATGTTTGTATTTTTATTTGCCAGGTAAAAGAGCTGATATCTTTGGGGCAATGCCCCGCAAAAGGCCCTTTTAAGGGCTATTGGTAGTTTATTTTAGGCTAGGGGTTTATTATTTTGGGGGGCTTTTTTATTTTGATAGGGCTATTAGATTAGGAGTAATTAGTTTAAATATTTGATAATTTCTTTTTTATTTTGTGTAATTTAGTGTTTTGTTTTTTTGGAATTTAGTAAATTGTATTTGATTAATGTAATTTATTTAATTTTAGTGTAATGTTAGGTTTTACTGTAAGACAGGTTAGGTTTTATTTTACAGGTAAATTTGTATTTATTTTAACTAGGTAGTTAGTAAATAGTTAATAACTATTTGCTAACTAGTCTACCTAGTTAAAATAAATACAAACTTACCTGTGAAATAAAAAATAAAACATAAGGTAGCTACAATATAACTATTAGTTATATTGTAGATATCTTAGGTTTTATTACACAGGTAAGTATTTATTTAGTTTTAAATAGGAATAATTTAGGTATTAATTGTAATATTTATTTGGAATTATTTTAATTAGGTTAAAGTTAGTGGGTGTTAGGGATGGTGTTATGTTAGGGTTAGACTTAGGGTTAGGTTTAGGGGTTAATAACTTTAGTATAGTGGCAACGACATTGGGGACAGCAGATTAGGGGTTAATAAGTGTAGTTAGGTGGTGATGAGATTGGGGGTGGCGGTTAATAACAGTAATGTATGTTGCAGCGAAGTTGGGGGTAGCAGATTAGGGGTTAATAACAGTAATGTAGGTGCCGGCAATGTTGGGGGCAGCAGATTAGGGTTTGATAACAGTAACGTAGGTGGCGGCGATGTTGGGGGCAACAGATTAGGGCTGTTTAGACTCTGAGTTTATGTTAGGGTGTTAGATGTAAACGTCCATTTTTTTCCTCATAGACTTTAATGGAGCTGCGTTACGGAGCTTTACGCTCCGTTATTGCAGGTGTTAGGCTTATTTTTGCCGGCTCTCCCTATTGAAGTCTATGGGGAAATCATGCACAAGCACATCAAAGCAGCTCAAAGCAGCGCTGGTATTTGGGTGCGTTATGGAGCTCAACACTGCCATATCGCCCGCAAACGCCTGCTTTTTGTAAACTTATAATACCAGCGCTATAGGGAGTTAAATACCGCCGAAAAAGCTGCGGTTGTTAATTTCCCTATAGCACTCAAAACTCGTAATCTGGCTGCAAATTAGTAGTTGAACAAAACAGTTGTTTTTATTACCCAAATCAATGGTATACAATAAATTGACCTCAAAAGGCCAAAGGGCTGTAATAACCCTGCCAGAATATGAATCTGAGACCCTTGGATCTAGAACAGCATTTGTAGTCAGGACATTCACCAACTGATCAACATCAACGGACTTAAAGCAGGGCAGAAAGAAATTCTAGACCTCCAACAATAGTGGAAAAAATAGAAATCAAACAAATTATTATCCTATCAAGATAGAGATAATAAAATATATTCAAAATCATAATAATAGATATAGCAAACATAATTACATGATTACTTCTGCAGTAAATAAACATAGTTATATACTTGAGAATCTGAAACTGCTTATACTAACTGTTCAACAAAGGTTGAGAAAACAGCAATGTCAGCCACAGAAAAAGCTGAGCTAAAATATAAACAGTGCATGAATATGCTCTAACAAGGTTATATTCAAAAATTCTAAAGAATCCTGAAAATAAGTACCAATCTCCATAGAAATAGTAGTACAGTTCCAAGAGGGAATCAGGATAAACATTCTCTAGAATATAATACAAAAATTATATTGCATAGGAAAAAAACTTAAGAGCAAAAAAATCTTAAAATCCAGTTTGAAAGGAATAATAATGTACGCCTAGATTACGAGTTTTGCGGTAAGAGGGGTGCGTTGCTAACTTGCATGTTATTCTCACCGCTCTTTTTCCTACAGCGCTGGTATTACAGGTTTTTACAAACCCAGCGTTAAAAGGCAAGAAGTGAGTATAGAGCAAAATTGTGCTACATACCACACTCCAATACCAGCACTGCTTAAGTGAGCAGTGAGCTGGTTATACATGCTTGTGCACGATTTCCCCATACACGTAAATGGGAGAGCCGGCTGAGAAAAAGTCTAACACCTTCCAAAAAGCAACGTAAAACTATCAGCCAATCGGAATCAAGGTTGAAAAAATCTTATTGGCTGATCCAATCAGCCAATAGGATTGAACTTCAATCCTATTGCCTGATCCAATCAGCCAATAGGATTGAGCTTGCATTCTATTGGCTGTTCCAATCAGCCAATAGAACGCAAGCTCAATCCTATTGGCTGATTGGATCAGCCAATAGGATTTTTTCAATCTTAATTCTGATTGGCTGACAGAATTCTATCAGCCAATCGGAATCTAAGGGATGCCATCTTGGATGACGTCACTTAAAGGTACCTTCATTCAGCAAGAAGACGTCGGAAGAAGAGGATGCTCCATGCCAGATGTCTTGAAGATGGAGCCGCTCCGCGTCGGAAGGATGAAGATAGAAGATGCCTTCTGGGTGAAGACTTCTGCCCGTCTGGAGGACCACATCTGCCCGTCTGGAGGAACACTTCTGCCAGCTTCATTGAGGACATCTTGCTGCTTGGATGAAGACTTCTCCCGGTAAGTGAATCTTTGGGGGTTAGTGTTAGGATTTTTTAAGGGTGTATTGGGTGGGTTTTATTTTTAGGTTAGGGCTTTGGGTCGCAATAGAGCTAAATGCCCTTTTAAGGGCAATGCCCATCCAAATGCCCTTTAGTTTAGTTAGGGTTTTATTTGGGGGGTTGGTTGTGTGGGTGGTGGATTTTACTGTTGGCAGGGGGTGTTTGTATTTATTTTTCAGGTAAAAGAGCTGATTTCTTTGGGGCAATGCCCCGCAAAAGGCCCTTTTAAGGGCTATTGATAGTTTAGTTTAGGCTAGGGTTTTTTTTTATTTTGGGGTGGCTTTTTTTATTTTGATAGGGCTAATAGATTAGGTGTAATTAGTTTAAATATCTTGTAATTTGTTTTTTATTTTCTGTAATTAAGTGTTTGTTTGTTTTTGTAATTTAGCTAATTGTATGTAATTTATTTAATTTAGGTAAGTTATTTAATTGTAGTGTAGTGTTAGGTGTTAGTGTAACTTAGGTAAGGTTTTATTTTACAGGTAAATTTGTATTTATTTAGCTAGGTAGTTAGTAAATAGTTAATAACTATTTGGTAACTATTCTACCTAGTTAAAATAAATACAAACTTGCCTGTAAGATAAAAATAAACCCTAAGCTAGATACAATGTAACTATTAGTTATATTGTAGCTAGTTTAGGGTTTATTTTATAGGTATTTAGTTTTAAATAGGAATAATTTAGGTAATGATAGGAATTTTATTTAGATTTATTTTAATTATATTTAAGTTAGGGGGGGTTAGGGTTTCACTTAGGTTTAAAGGGTTAATAAATTTTGAATAGTGGCGGTGACGTTGGGGGCGGCAGATTAGGGGTTAATAATATTTAACTAGTGTTTGTGAGGCGGGAGAGCGGCAGTTTAGGGGTTAATATGTTTATTATAGTGGCGGCAATGTCCGGAGCGACAGATTAGGGGTTAATAATTTTATTTTAGTGTTTGTGATGCGGGAGGGCCTCGGTTTAGGGGTTCATAGGAAGTTTATGGGTGTTAGTGTACTTTTAGCACTTTAGTTATGAGTTTTATGCTACAGCTTTGTAGCGTAAAACTCATAAATACTGACTTTAAAATACATTAGGAATCTTGGTGGTAGAGGGTGTACAGCTCACTTTTTGGCCTCCCAGGACAAACTCGTAATACCGGAGCTATGCAAGTCCCATTGAAAAAAGCCTTTACGAAATTTACGTAAGTTGGTTTGCGGTAAGGCCAAAAAAGTGTGCGGTGCCCCTAAACCTGCAAGACTCGTAATAGCAGCAGGCGTTAAAAAGCAGCATTAGGACCTGTTAACGCTGCTTTTTCACCTTCCCGCAAAACTCGTAATCTAGCCGATAGTTAATAGGAGAACTCCTAAATGCTATAAATAACAAATATTTCCTTAACAAAGAATATAAAAAATGTTCAAATGAAAAATAAGGAGAATTTATAACAAACTGTCTGATGCAGGGTCTTTAAAACAAAGAAACCTTCATCAGTATAATAAACTTAAAGGGACGATGAAACCAATTTTTTTCTTTCATGATTCAGATAGAGCATCCAATTTTAAACATTTTTATAATTTACTGTTTTTTCATTCTCTTGCTATCTTTATTTGAAAAAGAAGGCATCTAAGCTAAGAAGCCAGCAAATTGTTGGTTCAGAACGATGGACAGCATGTGTTTATTGGTGCTGTCCAATCAGCAAGGACAACCCAGGTTGTTCACTAAAAATGGTCCGGCATCTAAACTTACATTCTTGCTTTTCAAATATGATTTATCAGAATCACAAAAGAAAAAAATTGGGTTCAGTGTCCCTCTATGTATGCTGTCGGTCAGAACAAAATTAATTAAATTTTAACAAAAAGACCACGTAAGTTTATTTAAAGGCATAATAGCAATCATAACCTTTATGATATAAGCAACAACATGTAATGTTTGCAAATGAAATCAAGTACAAGAACAGAATATGTAAAAAACAGTAAATGTCATTATACATGTAGAAACATAAAACATAATAAACAAATGCCACATAATTGAACTGAAGAAATAACAACAGCTTAATAATGAAAAGAACACACTTAGCTTTGTAGAATTGTGTTCCAGGGCATCATAGTTTCTACAGTAACATCAGAGTCAGGATCAGAATGAAACATCTCGCAAAATGTAACAGAAAAAAAAACAAAAAACAATTAGGCAAAATATTCAATTTCCACAATGTAACAGTTTTAGTAAAAAAAAAAAAAAACAGGCATAATAGCTTTAAAAAATTATGAAAACAGCAAGCAATAGAGGGAGAGGGGTAAAATGACAAATTTTTTGCGCCAAGTATGACGCATAATGCAAAAAAGGAATTAAATTTTTTTGGAGAAAAACTATCACCAGGAAATGACACAATTTGCGTTATAACAAATGCAATTTCGTACCAAAACAACTAGCGTCAACAAAGACGCCGAAAATTACAAAACTTGAGCCATTAACGGAGCAACTTCATGCCAAATTTTTTTGCGCTAAGAATGACGTAATAAAAAACAGCATTTTGCGCCCTCGCAAGCCTAGATTTGCCCACGAAAAAATGAGAGTCAAATTGAAAAAGACTGAACCCCAGGTAAGAAAAAAAATTAAATAAACTTCCCAAACATGATTCCTATACTGAAAAGCGATCGCAGAAACAAAAGCTCTATAATGCAGCCCCATTGATGTCTATTGGGAAAAAGAAAATAATGTTCAAACCTAACACCCTAACATAAACCCCAAGTCTAAACACCCCTAAGCTGCTGTCCCCAACATGACAGCCACCTACATAATGTTATTATCCCGTAATCTGCCGCCCCCAAAACATCGCCGCCACCTACATAATGTTATTAACCCGGTAATCTGACACCCCCAAAACATTGCTGCCACCTACATAATGTTATTAACCTCTAATCTGCCGCCCCAACATCACCGTCACCTACATAATGTTATTAACCCCTATTCTGCAGCCCTCAACATCGCCGCCACCTACATAAAACTATTAACCCCTAATCTGCTGCTCCCGATGTCGCCACCACTATACTAAAGTTATTAACCCCTAAACCCTGGCCTCCCACATCACTACCACAAATTAATCCATTAACTCCTAAACCTAACCCTAACCCTAACATAACCCTAACCCTAACGTAACCCTAACCCTAACGTAACCCCAAGCCTAACCCTAACACCCACTAACTTTAACATAATAAAAATATAGCTAAATTGGCTGATTTTCAGGGCAATGGGGAGCTTAGTTTTTTTAGATTTCTTTGGGGCAATGCCCCACAAAAGGCCCTTTTGGGGGGGGCTTTTTTATTTTGATAGGGCTATTCGATTTTGATAAGTTGTTTATTATTTTTCGTAATTTAGTGTTTGTTTTTTTTGTAATTTTTTTTGTTTTGTTTGTAATTAGATACTTTTTTAAATTTTTAGAGTAATGTTAGGATTTTTTAATGTGTAGTTTAGTTTAATTTAATTGGTAGTTAGTTTAATTGTAGTTTAATAATTATCTTAGTTTACTTGTTAGTTTAAAATTAATTAGGGGGTCGTTAGGTTTAGGGGTTAATAGGTTTTCTTATAGCGGCGGTGTGTGAGCGGATGGCAGATTAGGGGTTAATAATATTTAAATAGTGTCTGCGATGCGGGAGGGCGGCGGTTTATGGGTTAATAGGTTTATTATAGTGGCGACGATGTCGGGGAGCGGCGGAATAAGGGTTAATATATTTTAATAGTGGCGTTGATGTCCAGAGCGGCAGATTAGGGGTTAATATATTTATTATAGTGTTTGCGATGTGGGAGGGCAGTGGTTTAGGGGTTAATAGGTTTATTATAGTGGCGACGATGTCGGGGAGCGGCGGAATAGGGGTTAATACATTTTAATAGTGACGGCAATGTCCGGAGTGGCAGATTAGGGGTTAATAAATGTATTATAGTGTTTGCGATGCGGAAGGGCCTCGGTTTAGGGGTTAATAGGTAGTTTATGGGTGTTAGTATACTTTTTAACACTTTAGTTATGAGTTTTATGGTACAGGTTTGTAACGTAAAACTCATAACTACTGACTTTAGATGGCGGTATGAATCTTGTGTTTATAGGGTGTACCGTTCACTTTTTGGCCTCCCAGGCAAACTCGTAATACCGGTGCTATGGACTTTTTTAAAAGTGCGGTACAGATGTTGCGTGACAGGCTAAAATGTGTGCGGTACACCTATACCTACAAGACTTGTAATATCAGCGTTAGGAAAAAAGCAGCGTTATAGGCCATAACGTTGCTTTTTCAATCATAACGCCAAACTCGTAATCTAGCTGTTTGTGAGTGCAATGTCTTCTGCTGGCTGTGTTTACATAGTTTCTCAATTGCCTATATGTAGGTATAGAAACTTTCAGTATTGGTAGGGATACTACAGGCTTAATCAACTATTTCATATACCAATATAAAGGCTAAGGAGCTATTTGTAAACAATTTAATACACTCCAGCAGGTAAAATGGATCATTGGGAGCAAATTAAAGGAAAGAAAGTTTTTGAGTAAACAGTCCCTTTAAATCTGAAGCAAATTTGTTTTTAATTTCCCTTTGACTCAGAAAAATGTTGGTTTTCTAAATTCCTCTGTTTCTATAAAGTGATGGGTGCCACCATATTTGAACTTAAGTTGCCCATTATCTGTCCCTTATCTGTTTCCCCTTTTGAAGACAATTAAGGACAGGTATTAAACAGACAACAACAAAAAATGGATTCCACACAGGTTTGCTTCCACAAGCAGAGATGCGGAGAAAACTAGTTCAAACATGGTGGCGCCCATTACTTTATAGAAACTTAGGCCTAGATTTGGAGTTCGGCGGTAAAAGGGCTGTTAACGCTCCGCGGGCTTTTTTCTGGCCGCACCATAAAATTAACTCTGGTATCGAGAGTTCAAACAAATGCTGCGTTAGGCTCCAAAAAAGGAGCGTAGAGCATTTTTACCGCAAATGCAACTCTCGATACCAGAGTTGCTTACGGACGCGGCCGGCCTCAAAAACGTGCTCGTGCACGATTCCCCCATAGGAAACAATGGGGCTGTTTGAGCTGAAAAAAAACCTAACACCTGCAAAAAAGCAGCGTTCAGCTCCTAACGCAGCCCCATTGTTTCCTATGGGGAAACACTTCCTACGTCTGCACCTAACACTCTAACATGTACCCCGAGTCTAAACACCCCTAACCTTACACTTATTAACCCCTAATCTGCCGCCCCCGCTATCGCTGACCCCTGCATATTTTTTTAAACCCCTAATCTGCCGCTCCGTAAACCGCCGCAACCTACGTTATCCCTATGTACCCCTAATCTGCTGCCCTAACATCGCCGACCCCTATATTATATTTATTAACCCCTAATCTGCCCCCCTCAACGTCGCCGACACCTGCCTACACTTATTAACCCCTAATCTGCCGAGCGGACCTGAGCGCTACTATAATAAAGTTATTAACCCCTAATCCGCCTCACTAACCCTATCATAAATAGTATTAACCCCTAATCTGCCCTCCCTAACATCGCCGACACCTAACTTCAATTATTAACCCCTAATCTGCCGACCGGAGCTCACCGCTATTCTAATAAATGTATTAACCCCTAAAGCTAAGTCTAACCCTAACACTAACACCCCCCTAAGTTAAATATAATTTTTATCTAACGAAATAAATTAACTCTTATTAAATAAATGATTCCTATTTAAAGCTAAATAATTACCTGTAAAATAAATCCTAATATAGCTACAATATAAATTATAATTATATTATAGCTATTTTAGGATTAATATTTATTTTACAGGTAACTTTGTAATTATTTTAACCAGGTACAATAGCTATTAAATAGTTAAGAACTATTTAATAGTTACCTAGTTAAAATAATAACAAAATTACCTGTAAAATAAGTCCTAACCTAAGATATAATTAAACCTAACACTACCCTATCAATAAAATAATTAAATAAACTACCTACAATTACCTACAATTAACCTAACACTACACTATCAATAAATTAATTAAATACAATTCCTACAAATAAATACAATTAAATAAACTAGCTAAAGTACAAAAAATAAAAAAGATCTAAGTTACAGAAAATAAAAAAATATTTACAAACATAATAAAAATATTACAACAATTTTAAACTAATTACACCTACTCTAAGCCCCCTAATAAAATAACAAAGCCCCCCAAAATAAAAAATTCCCTACCCTATTCTAAATTAAAAAAGTTACAAGCTCTTTTACCTTACCAGCCCTGAACAGGGCCCTTTGCGGGGCATGCCCCAAGAATTTCAGCTCTTTTGCCTGTAAAAGAATAAATACAATACCCCCCCCAACATTACAACCCACCACCCACATACCCCTAATCTAACCCAAACCCCCCTTAAATAAACCTAACACTAAGCCCCTGAAGATCTTCCTACCTTGTCTTCACCATACCAGGTTCACCGATCCGTCCTGAAGAGCTCCTCCGATGTCCTGATCCAAGCCCAAGCGGGGGCTGAAGAGGTCCATGATCCGGTCAAAGTCTTCATCCAAGCGGGGCAGAAGAGGATCTTCCATCCGATTGAAGTCATCATCCAGGCGGCATCTTCGATCTTCTTCCATCCGGAGCGAAGCGGCAGGATCCTGAAGACATCCAGCGCGGAACATCCATCCGGACCGACGACTGAACGACGAATGACTGTTCCTTTAAGGGACGTCATCCAAGATGGCGTCCCTCGAATTCCGATTGGCTGATAGGATTCTATCAGCCAATCGGAATTAAGGTAGGAATTTTCTGATTGGCTGATGGAATCAGCCAATCAGAATCTAGTTCAATCCGATTGGCCGATCCAACAGCCAATAGAATGCGAGCTCAATCTGATTGGCTGATTGGATCAGCCAATCGGATTGAACTTGATTCTGATTGGCTGATTCCATCAGCCAATCAGAAAATTCCTACCTTAATTCCGATTGGCTGATAGAATCCTATCAGCCAATCGGAATTCGAGGGACGCCATCTTGGATGACGTCCCTTAAAGGAACAGTCATTCGTCGTTCAGTCGTCGGTCCGGATGGATGTTCCGCGCTGGATGTCTTCAGGATCCTGCCGCTTCGCTCCAGATGGAAGAAGATCGAAGATGCCGCCTGGATGATGACTTCAATCGGATGGAAGATCCTCTTCTGCCCCGCTTGGATGAAGACTTTGACCGGATCATGGACCTCTTCAGCCCCCGCTTGGGCTTGGATCAGGACATCGGAGGAGCTCTTCAGGACGGATCGGTGAACCTGGTATGGTGAAGACAAGGTAGGAAGATCTTCAGGGGCTTAGTGTTAGGTTTATTTAAGGGGGGTTTGGGTTAGATTAGGGGTATGTGGGTGGTGGGTTGTAATGTTGGGGGGGGGGTATTGTATTTATTCTTTTACAGGCAAAAGAGCTGAAATTCTTGGGGCATGCCCCGCAAAGGGCCCTGTTCAGGGCTGGTAAGGTAAAAGAGCTTGTAACTTTTTTAATTTAGAATAGGGTAGGGAATTTTTTATTTTGGGGGGCTTTGTTATTTTATTAGGGGGCTTAGAGTAGGTGTAATTAGTTTAAAATTGTTGTAATATTTTTATTATGTTTGTAAATATTTTTTTATTTTCTGTAACTTAGATCTTTTTTATTTTTTGTACTTTAGCTAGTTTATTTAACTGTATTTATTTGTAGGAATTGTATTTAATTAATTTATTGATAGTGTAGTGTTAGGTTAATTGTAGGTAATTGTAGGTAGTTTATTTAATTATTTTATTGATAGGGTAGTGTTAGGTTTAATTATATCTTAGGTTAGGACTTATTTTACAGGTAATTTTGTTATTATTTTAACTAGGTAACTATTAAATAGTTCTTAACTATTTAATAGCTATTGTACCTGGTTAAAATAATTACAAAGTTACCTGTAAAATAAATATTAATCCTAAAATAGCTATAATATAATTATAATTTATATTGTAGCTATATTAGGATTTATTTTACAGGTAAGTATTTAGCTTTAAATAGGAATCATTTATTTAATAAGAGTTAATTTATTTCGTTAGATAAAAATTATATTTAACTTAGGGGGGTGTTAGTGTTAGGGTTAGACTTAGCTTTAGGGGTTAATACATTTATTAGAATAGCGGTGAGCTCCGGTCGGCAGATTAGGGGTTAATAATTGAAGTTAGGTGTCGGCGATGTTAGGGAGGGCAGATTAGGGGTTAATACTATTTATGATAGGGTTAGTGAGGCGGATTAGGGGTTAATAACTTTATTATAGTAGCGCTCAGGTCCGCTCGGCAGATTAGGGGTTAATAAGTGTAGGCAGGTGTCGGCGACGTTGAGGGGGGCAGATTAGGGGTTAATAAATATAATATAGGGGTCGGCGATGTTAGGGGTAGCAGATTAGGGGTACATAGGGATAACGTAGGTGGCGGCGATTTGCGGTCGGAAGATTAGGGGTTAATTATTTTAAGTAGCTTGCGGCGACGTTGTGGGGGGCAAGTTAGGGGTTAAGAAATATAATATAGGGGTCGGCGGGGTTAGGGGCAGCAGATTAGGGGTACATAAGTATAACGTAGGTGGCGGTCGGCAGATTAGGGGTTAAAAATTTAAATAGAGTGGCGGCGATGTGGGGGGACCTCGGTTTAGGGGTACATAGGTAGTTTATGGGTGTTAGTGTACTTTAGGGTACAGTAGTTAAGAGCTTTATAAACCGGCGTTAGCCAGAAAGCTCTTAACTCCTGCTATTTTCAGGTGGCTGGAATTTTGTCGTTAGAGCTCTAACGCTCACTTCAGAAACGACTCTAAATACCAGCGTTAGAAAGATCCCATTGAAAAGATAGGCTACGCAAATGGCGTAGGGGGATCTGCGGTATGGAAAAGTCGCGGCTGAAAAGTGAGCGTTAGACCCTTTAATCACTGACTCCAAATACCAGCGGGCGGCCAAAACCAGCGTTAGGAGCCTCTAACGCTGGTTTTGACGGCTACCGCCGAACTCCAAATCTAGGCCTTAAACTTTTTACGCTTTCATTTTCAATATTTAAACAACTAATATAATTGTAAAAAATAAATCTACACATTATTTTAAGGCTAATCTTTTGCTTTGAATAGACCATATGTATACAATGTATTTACTATTCAACATCTATTTAAAGGCACAGTAAACTCAAAAAGTAATTCCTCACAAAGGGTAAAATTACCAGTGGAATGCAATCATTTCCCAGAAAAGAGCAAGTGCGATTGGGAGGTTGCAATAATTTTTTTACTTGAGGTATTGGTTTTACACATAAAATACATAAATACATATGTGCACACATATAAACATTATGCCCTAGATTACAAGTGGGGCGCTATCATTAGCGCTAGGAGTGTAAACGCCATCACGAGGTCACAGTGTTCTTTATGCTCAAATGAATATTATAATATAAGTGGCCCACTGTTAAAATTGTTTGCACAATCTTGCGGTAATTTACCCTCCCCATATTTTCTATGGGTAACGTAAAACACTAATATGCGCTTGTATTACAAGTTGAAAGTAAATGCAATTGTTTAAGCTCAATTGCATTTACCGCTCAAACTTTTTACACAACCTGAAAGTTTGTTAAGATGAAACAGTTACACTAAAACACACTTTGAACCCCTAAACTGCCACCCTCACATTGCAAAATACCTATATATACTAATAACCCCTAAACCGCCATCCACCCCACATCGCAAACTACCTATATATCCTATTAACACCTAAACTGGCATTTCCCCTCATTGCAATATCTAAACTATACTATTAATCCCTAAACCTCCATCCCCCCACTTCGCAAAGTAATACACTAACATCTAAACCCCCTAACCTAACACCCCCTAACTTAACCCAAAATAAACTACCCCAAACTTTACTAAAAAAATTCTAACTAACTTTAAAAAATAAAAACTTACCTGTCAAATTAATTAAAAACCTAATCTTACCTTTAAAAATTGTAAAAACTAAAATTTGTAAAAATTAAAAAAACGTACCATTAATAAAAAATAAAAAACCTAGCATTACTAAAATAAAAAAAAACTAACATTACAAAAAAAACTTACATTACTAAAAATAAAAGACCTAACATTACTGAAAATAAAAAAACTAACATTACCAAAAATAAAAAAGTTTTTACGCCTTTTCTAATACCCCAAAATAAAAAACCCAACCAAAAATAAAAAAACCTATTCTAAAACTGAACTACAAATTGCCCTTACAAAGTCCTTTTGAAGGGCATTGTCCTAAAGCGATTCAGTTTTTTTTCAAATAAAAAAAAAATTATCCCCACCCCCCCCAAAGAAACAACAACTTTCTTATAAAACCTAATCTACAAAGTGCCCTGAAAAGGATATGTGTCTTGGCATTCAGCTCTTTTGAAGCCCATACAAAAAAATCCTAATCTTAATTAAAAAAAAAGAAAAAAAACAGCGGCAGCGAATTCCATCTTCAGATATTCCACAGGGAGGTCCTCTTCATGTGGTCCCCAGACCCACACTGAATTGTGAATGTAAGGTCCCCCTTTTATATGGGGGTACCTTTGCATTCCTATTGGCTGATTTGAATTTTTAAATTCAAATTCAGCCAATAGAATGGAAGGAAATCTAATAATGTTAGAGGGGTTAATGTTTTTTTATTTAAAAAATAGCTGAATTGCTTTAAGGGAATGTCCTACAAAAGGCCGTTTTAATGGTTATTTGTAGATTACTTTTAGAATATTTTTTTTTTTAATTTGTTGGTAGTTTTTTTGGGGGGCTAATAGAATAGGCATAACAACTTTTTTATTTTTGGTAATTACTTTAATATTTTTTGTAATGTTAGCCTTTTTTATTTTTTGTAATGTTAGTTTTTTTATTTTAGTAATGCTAGGTTTTTTATTTTTAGTAATATTAGGTTTTTAATTTTTACTAATGTCAGATTTTTTAATTTTTTAAGGTAAGATTAGGTTTTTATTTAATTTGACAGGTATTTTTTTGAAGGTAGTTAGGATTTTTTTGGTTAAAGTTTGGGGTAGTTTATTTTGGGTTAAGTTAAGGGGTGTAAGGTTAGGGGATTTAGATGCTAGTGTATTACTTTGCAATGTGGGGTGATTGTGGTTTAGGGGTTAATAGTATAGTCTAGATATTGTGATGTGGGGGTATGATGGTTTATGGGTTAATAGTATAGTTTAAACGTTGAGATGTAGGGTGAAAGTGGTTTAGGAGTTAATAGTGTACATAGGTAGTATGTGATGTGGGGGGATGGCGGTTTAGGGGTTATTCGTGTAGTTGGGACTATGTGGTGGGCATGTGGTGGTTTAGGGGTTATTAGAGTAGGTAATAAGGTAGGGAGGGAATTAAATGTAATATATGTCTGACCCCAAAATAATTCACAATCTAATATATAGTATGTAATAAGGTA
Organism: Bombina bombina; assembly: GCF_027579735.1. Classification (NCBI taxonomy): domain Eukaryota; kingdom Metazoa; phylum Chordata; class Amphibia; order Anura; family Bombinatoridae; genus Bombina; species Bombina bombina. The sequence continues at coordinate 94,859,494 of NC_069504.1, forward strand.
GTCTAACCCATATACTCATAAATTTGCTAGTCACTTGAAATATAGTGGGGGGTGCTCATTATCCGGGTAAATAAGCTGAAAAAACAGAAGAATAGTGGATAAACCAGAGCACTCTTTTTCTATCAATAAATCAGTACATTGAACAGTGAGGTAATATGCAGTGGGTATAAAATAAAACTTAACATTTAATTGTATTAATTAAAAAGGTAGTAATAACTACCAGTGTGGTGTATTAAAAGCTGCATTGTGGTACAGAGGAGCTGGCAAGCCTAGGAAAGTATCCTTAAGGACGTAGCTGCATACAATGTAACCATAGGTTTCACCTATATAGAAAGAAGGAAATAAGTCTGCTGCAAAAACACCATAATATGCTCACGGATTGCACTATAAACTAAATCTAAGAAAAGAGGACAAGCCTCACAACAATTATGCTAAGCTGCTGCAATTCTGGAGTGGTGTGTATTGCAGCAGAAATTCCAAATTGAGCAATTTTGAGGTTAACACAATGTATAGTGCTAGGAACGTCTTTGAGGCTGCAGAGCTCTTAGTTTAAGCGCCTAAACTAAAGTTATTACTACCTTTTTAATTAATACAATTATATGTTAAGTTTTATTTTATACCCACTGCATATTACCTCACTGATCAATGTACTGATTTATTGATAGAAAAAGAGTGCTCTGGTTTGTCCACTATTCTTCTGTTTTTTCAGGTTATTAGAGTAGGGGCTTATGGTGATTTGGGTTAGTGTGCGAGTAAGGTGTTAGGTTTTTTAAAACTTTTTTGCTCCATTGATTTCTATGGTGATCTCGCTAGTGGTAATTATTTTGCACGAGTCGGGTTAGAGCTAGAACAATCATTTTTTACTTTCAACTTGTAATACCAGCGCAACCTGACTCGCACAAAAGGTTTACAGCTAGCGCAATATATATATATATATATATATATATATATATATATATATATATATATTTTTATATATGGCTCCACTTGTAATCTACCAAAACAAGAGGGAGTGAGGGGACCACAATACCCAAACAATTTAACTTTGAAAACGTCCCATCTCACATAACACTTGTAGATTAAAAGTGTATAACACAGAGGACTAAGAAAGTCTGTAAAGTCACTTGTATAGGTGAATAATAACAGTGTGGACGTACAAACAATGGAAGCGATACAGGTCTCACCTCCTCTTCACAAGGCTCCAGTGACTTATGAATCCAGGTAAAGTCTTGGGAGGGAGAGCTGCTTCATGTATCCAGTAGTGATATTTATCTTTGTCGCTCCAGGTCACTCCGTACACCTACACACAGCTGCTGTAATCCGACCGGAACTTTCACCGAGGAAACGTGTAGCGATGCCCAACCAAGTGGCGTATCCAGCGCTACACAGAGATATCCTCCAACCGGATGGCTCAGCAGAAGCAGTGACCGACATCACACCGGGTATCCTCCAACCGGATGGCTCAGCAGAGACAGTGACCGAAGTCACACCGGGTATCCTCCAATCAGACGGGGCTCATAGCTGCAACTGTCTATCAGCACCGCTTATCCAATGAGGCTTCCATAACACCTCAGTGCAGTGTAAGCACAAAGTCCTCCGGGAGACAGCAAAGGGACGAGGCAGGGATACTAATGCTCTCACAGGCAATAGAAAGTCCACAAGGAAAAAGAGCGAGAGCATTAGAGTAAAGTAAAACTTAACCTTTATTGGCAAGTAAAATTAGGACAGGATGTCTAGCAACAAGAGATGGGGTACCTCTGGCTGGCAAGGTTTTGGACAGATGAAACAAAAGTAGAGCTTTTTTGCAAATTACAACTTTTCCATGTTTACAGAAAAATAATACGTTTTTAAAGAGAACATCATCCCTACCATGGAGGAGGCTTAGTGATGTTTTGGGGTTGCTTTGCTGTCTCTTGCATTGGGTGTTTAGTATCTGTGCAGAGGATGGTGAAATCAGAAGACTATTAAGGCCTTCTGGAGACAAGCGTACTGCTGGGTGTCAGAAAGCTGTGTCTTAGTTGCAGGTCATGGGTCCTCCAGCAGGAGAATGATGCAAAACATACTCTAAAAAGCACCCAAGAATGAATGAGAAGAAAACATTGGACCATTCCGAATAGGCCTTCTGTGTGTCCAGATCAGAATCTCATCACACATTTGTTGAAAGAGCTGAAACTCGCATTTGAGAAAAGGCATCTTTCAAACCTGAGAGAACTGGAGCAGTTTGCTTAAGAAGAGTAAACCAAAATCACAGTCAAAGAGTGTAGAAATCTTATTCAGAGCTACAAAAAGCCCTGGATAACAGTTATTGTCTCTAAAGGAATAGTAAACACCAAAAATGTTATTTAAAAAGATAGATAATCCCGGGGGCGGAGCCTACAGTCAAAGCGGCAGGACATATTTTTAGAGATTTATAACTATCTTGTACAACATTGAAGATTTGAAAGATATGAGAAAGCCTTCCTAAACTCTGTGCCTGACCTATGCTCTTCGACTAAACTGTTCAACTGTGCCAAGATTTATATGACAAGCCCTGTGAGGCCTACTCTGCAGTCGTGACACGGAGAAGTTGGGGCTGCCGCATATTACCCCCCCCCCAGATTCTGGGTTACAAGCTCAAATTGAAGCATCGGAACATTTTACTAAAGCAATATACCCAGTGGTTGGTGCTGACGAATAAGCTTTTAGTTTATGAGCTTTTGTATTTGGACCACTACTTCAGCTGGAGAACAGAATTCTATGACCGGGACACATCAATATGGCAGTGACTGACATATGGGAGCAACGCATGCAATCTCTTCTAGACCAACAAGTATGTGAGTTAAAACAGTGCCTTCAAACACTACTACACTACTACACAAGAACAGATACCGCAGCCGCAGTCTAACAGTTTCACTACTTCAAGATCAGATGGCAGATCTACCGATAGTGTTCAGGAGGTTAGGTTTGAAATATCCTTGTGTCAATTAGAGAGCCTGCAAACGCCACCCGCTATACTAAGCACTCCGCAAAGTAAAAATACAACAGTAGATGGGACTCATGGCCACATCCTTGCGAAGGAAAGAGCTCCGGAAGGTACAAATAGGGTCTACCCCGCTGTAAGTTCCATAGCAACTGCTGGAGATCCTGCTAAAAAATTTGACTGCACATGGCTACAGTTAATAACCTCACCGGGACCTGGTCTCGCACAGCTGGGTGCTTTCTCTGGCGTGGCTTTGTTCACGGCCGGGCTCCAGGTGGCTGGGGGTGCAGCGAAGCGGTGTATGGCCGGAACATCTTACCGAGCCTTTGATTTCCTTACCCCAGCTGCATTTTGTAAACGTGCAGTTAAATCTGGAATTGGGTGATTTCTATGTATTTCCTGATTGTCATCGGAGGGCTGCTAAAACCATCATGTGAGGTCTTATATACAGAAGCAAGTTTCATTATGTGAATATTATCAGTTGTATTTCTAACTTACCTCTAAGGCTACTTTACACCAACACTCCTAGATGAGAGCGAGGTATCTGAACTGATTACAGCAGTTGCCCAGAGTCACCCCTTATGTTACGCACCAAGACTAATGTCCTGTTTACCTATGATTTTGATTAATTATATGTTGTACTTTTGTATTGGGACTTGCAGCTTAGCATGGAGCCATAGGAACAAATATTTTCCACAGTGAAACTACACTTTATTGATATATTGCTAGGTTTGGAATAGTTCATAGACGCATATCATCTAGGCCTAGGTGCTGTAACTTCTGTTACTATTGTGTTGGCTCTGTTCATTATGTTGAGATTGCTCCACGAGGGTTCATGCCACTTGTCTGCCTGCGGCCGGGGCAGAACTCTTGGTTCCCACTATAGCTGATAGCACCAAGTTGCTAAAATTTATATTTCACTAATTCTAACTAGCATCTTTACTTTTGCAATATACAGCCCTACACTATTAGGCTCCTACATTACAGTTATGATTGTGATTTTGGTTATAAATATGTTTAAATATATATGCTTTATAGCCTTTCTCTAGTTAACAGACATATATGTTTTTGCTTATTGACACAGGATGTTAAAATTTTGCGGAGCATGACCTATGTACTCCTATTTGTATATACTGCTGCTGTTGCTTATCTAATGCTCAACTCATATAATAAGAGTGGTATTTGCCCATTATATAAGATAACCTGACTTCTATTTCATACAAGATCTGTGAGTCTGCACTCAAATGTACTAGACAAACTAGGGATTAGCTTGCACCTTAAATAAGAAGACTGTGGTTAGTTTACATGTTAGCATAATTATATCCTGCACCACACGTTCAAATATAGGTTCCTTTACCATGTTTTCTGACAAACCTGCAACTATATGAGATCCACATGATTGCTTGCTTTAGGCAATATACGACAAAATAGTCATGAACCCCAATAGCAAACCCCTATGAATTATAGGTCTCTTTTGATAAGCTCTTCCTACTGCTGCATAACCTGTCAGCATTAACCCCTACAGTAACTAAAACCTCTAATGAGGTTTTCCAGTCATGATCCAAAAGTGGTCCTCTTTAGTGACATTAGCCTCCATTAGCTTGGTTTGTTAGCGTAGAGGTCCGTGAGTGGTCTCAATTATCATTTTGGAGGTGTACAGAACATTAGGCATACCATGAACATGTTGTTCTCTTCTGTTTTATCCTTTTTCTCTACTAGATATGCATGTTACTAATTTACAATATCATTTGTTTGTATTCCAACATTATCTTTGTATCATAAGATTTGATATCCTATGTATGCCTTAGCTGCCCCTCCCCTGCTTACGCAGCCCACTGGTTAAGCTTAGGGGCACAGACCCCATATGTAACCCCTAATTCTGTTTAAACGTCTTTATTGATAGTATGATATTGATATACCCCCTTTTACCCCTTAAATTAAGGTGTTGTTTCTATTGGTTATAAAGATGATTCTATATGGACATGTGATATGACTATTAACCTGTACACTATGTGTTACATATATGTTTTGCAACAAATTTTATGCATATTGTTCAAATGTCACAACTTGATTGTATGCACTATTTCAAACCTCAATAAAAGATCTTAAAATAAAAAAAAAAATAAAAAAAAATAAAAAAAAGATAGATAATCCATTCCCCAGTTTTGCATAATCAACACTCTTATAGAAATACACTTTTTACCTCTGTAATTACCTTGCATGTAAGCTTCTGCTGACTGCCTCCTTATCTCAGATCTTTGGACAGACTTGCATTTCAGGCAATTAGTGCTGACTCTTAAATAACTTCACGTGCATGAGCACAATGAAATCTATATGAAATACATGAACTAATGCCCTCTAGCTGTGAAAAACTGTCAAATGCATTCAAATTATAGACGTCCTTCAAGGGCTTAGAAATTAGCATATGAGCCTACCTAGGTTTAGCTTTCAACTAAGAATAACAAAACAACAAAGCAAATTTGATGATTAAAGTTAATTAGAAAGTTGTTTAAAATGGCATGCCCTATCTGAATCATAAAAGTTTAATTTGGACTTTACTATCCCTTTAAGAGAAACAACATGTTTGTACATACAATACTCATTTGTTTTACTGTTTAAAGTAATATATAAATAATAAATCAAAAGTGAAGTTTCTGGTTGATTACATTTAAAATAAAGAAGAACTAAATACTTTTGTTAATCTTTACATAGTTTAGAGAAAACTGTGCATTTTACTAAAAAAGTGGAAGGGTACCAATATAGGCCTTGTTTCCATTAAGGTGGTAAAGTGTGGAAACTGGGGGTAGCATAAAACATCTCTCTCTCTCTCTCTCTCTCTCTCTCTCTCTCACTATATATATTTTTTTTAAATACAAATATATATGTACTGTAAATATATATATATATATATATATATATATATATATATATATATATATATATATATATATATATATATATATATATATGTAAAAATAAAAAAGAACATTTTCATCTAAGTGAAGAACAAAGGTATTTCAGGTATTCTTAATGCACCTTTGGCTTTAGCACATTTGTCCTAACTTTCCTTCAGGTTAGTGCACTAACCTTTTACTTTCAAATTTAATTTTTTTTTCAAAAATAGAGGTGCTATTGACTTAAAGGGACACTGAATCCAAATTTTTTCTTTTCGGGATTCAGATAGAGCATGCAATTTTAAGCAACTTTCTAATTTACTCCTATTATCAAATTTTCTTCATTCTCTTTTTGGTGAACAAACTGGGTTGTTCTTGCTGATTGGTGGATAGATTCATCCACCAATAAACAAGTGCTGTCCATGGTCTGAACCAAAAATTGGCTGGCTCCTTAGCTTAAAGGGACACTGTACCCAATTTTTTTCTTTCGTGATTCAGATAGAGAATGACATTTTAAGCAACTTTCTAATTTACTCCTATTATCAAATTTTCTTCATTCTCTTGGTATCTTTATTTGAAATGCAAGAAAGTAAGTTTAGATGTCGGCCCATTTTTGGTGATCAACCTGGGTTGTTCTTGCTGATTTGTGGATAAACTCATCCACCAATAAAAAAGTGCTGTCCAGAGTTCTGAATAAAAAAAAAGCTTAGGGGCTCGATTTATCAAACTTTGTTCAAGCTCGCCTTTCAGTTCTCCGACAAGTACTCTGCATATCGCCATCGTATCAGCGCACATGTGCGCCGTTATTTATCATAAAATGGGTTTGTAATTGTACGTTACTTTTCAAAGTCGAGATGTGGCGTGATATTGATAAATCTCGCTCTTATTCGTATTTTTGCGCCATATTTATTATTAAAAATTAGCTAAATTAAAGCGCATAATAGAAATAAATGTGAATGATATATTTATAACTTAATCTAAACTTATTGATTACATTTTAATATATAAATAAAATTTATGATTGTTAAATTATACTTTCTTATATATTCGATGTTAGAACATAAATGTATATAAATAAAGTGCTTTTCAAAAAACACAACCTTTATTTTGATTCCGATATTCAATAAAAATTTATAAAACTTTAATAAAATGTCATCATATTATCACATTCTCTGTATATCAATCTCTGAAGGGACAGCATTTCAATATTGACATAAAAATGTCAACCAGAAAATACCACTAGTGTTTGATATCTACTAGATGTTTTGAGTTTTTAAGAAAGCACATTGAAGATCTATTTTAACCCCTTAATGACCACAGCACTTTTCCATTTTCTGTCCGTTTGGGACCAAGGCTATTTTTCCATTTCTGCTGTGTTTGTGTTTAGCTGTAATTTTCCCCTTACTCATTTAATGTACCCACATATATTATATACCCTTTATGTCGCCATTAAATGGACTTTCAAAATATACCATTATTTTCATCATATCTTATAATTTACTATAAAAAAATTATAAAATATGAGGAAAAAATGGAAAAAAACACACTTTTTCTAACTTTGACCCCCAAAATCTGTTATACATCTACAACCACCAAAAAAAACATATGCTAAATAGTTTCTAAATTTTGTCCTGAGTTTAGAAATACCCAATGTTTACATGTTCTTTGCTTTTTTTGCAAGTTATAGGGCCATAAATACAAGTAGCACTTTGCTATTTCCAAACCACTTTTTTTCAGAATTAGCGATAGTTATATTGGGACACTGATATCTTTCAGGAATCCCTGAATATCCATTGACATGTATATATTTTTTTTTAGAAGACATCCCAAAGTATTGATCTAGGCCCATTTTGGTATATTTCATGCCACCATTTCACCGCCAAATGCGATCAAATAAAAAAAAATTGTTCACTTTTTCACAATTTTTTTCACAAACTTTAGGTTTCTCACTGAAATTATTTACAAAAAACTTATGCAATTATAACATACATGGTTGTAAATGCTTCTCTGGGATCCCCTTTGTTCATAAATAGCAGACATATATGGCTTTGGTTTTGCTTTTTACTAATTAGAAGGCTGCTAAATGCGACTGCGCACCACACGTGTATTATGCCCAGCAGTGAAGGGGTTAATTAGGGAGCATGTAGGGAGTGTCTAGGGTTAATTTTAGCTTCAGTGTAGTGTAGTAGACAACCCCAAGTATTGATCTAGGCCCATTTTGGTATATTTCATGCCACCATTTCACCGCCAAATGCAATCAAATTAAAAAAAATGCTAAATTTTTCACAATTTTAGGTTTCTCACTAAAATTATTTACAAACAGCATGTGCAATTATGGCACAAATGGTTGTAAATGGTTCTCTGGGATCCCCTTTGTTCAGAAATAACAGACATATATGACTTTGGCATTGCTTTTTGGTAATTAGAAGGCCGCTAAGTGCTGCTGCGCATCACACGTGTATTATGGCTAGCAGTGAAGGGGTTAATTAGGTAGTTTGTAGGTAGCTTGCAGGGTTAATTTTAGCTTTAGTGTAGAGATCAGACTCCCACCTGACACATCAGACCCCCTGATCCCTCCCAAACAGCTCCCTTCCCTCCCCCACCCCACAATTGTCCCCGCCATCTTAAGTACTGGCAGAAAGTCTGCCAGTACTAAAATAAAAGTGTTTTTTTAAAAAAAAAAAAATACATTTTTAGCATATTTACATATGCTACTTTGTAGGATCCCCCCTTAGCCCCCAACCTCCCTGATCCCCCCCAAAACAGCTCTCTAACCTCCCCCCCTCTGCCTTATTGGGGGCCATCTTGGGTACTGGCAGCGGTCTGCCAGTACCCAGTTTGCAAGAATTTTTTTTTTTTTTTTAATTATTATGTTATTTTTCTGTAGTGTAGCTTCCCCCCCCCCCCCACAGACCGATCCCCCACCCCCTGATTAATGTATTTTATATATATAAATACTATTTTTTTATTAACTTTTTAACTTTTAATACAACCTTTTTTTCTGTAGTGTAGCGGTTCCCACCCGCTCCCTCCCCGTGCACGCGCCCGCCCCCGCTCTCCCGTGCACGCGCGCACGCTCGTGCGCGCCTCCGATCACCCCCGCCCACGATCCCGCCCCCCTACACATCATCAAGGCCATCGATGGCCGCCACCCGCCTCCCGAACCGGCTCCCACCCACCATCGAATTTAGCCGGTGATGTCCGGTGCAGAGAGGGCCACAGAGTGTCTCTCTCTGCACCGGATTGCTAAAAAAGGTTATTGCAGGATGCCTCAATATCGAGGCATCACTGCAATAACCGGAAAGCAACTGGAAGTGAGCAGGATCGCTTCCAGCTGCTTTCCAGACCAAGGGCGTACGCCACACGTCCTCGGTCATTAAGTGTATTTTTTTTGAAGATGTGTGGCGTACGTCCTTGGTCGTTAAGGGGTTAATGTTAATGCTATATCTGACTCCTAATTTTATTCGCAATTTTATCTTTTTTGTAGTAACTTATTGAAGCAACTTATATAAACATGTTCAATGTATTTCAAAGATATAACACAACTCTTTGATATAACCCAACTCTTATATTTCCATTCACCTCCCCCCTATGGACTAATATACCTGTTTATGTTTTACAATAAAATAATTAATAACTTTCTTTCAATTAAATAAACACACAGACACCAAAAAAAATTATATTTTAACATCAATCAATTTATTTTAACACAAAAAATATGTTATTTTCACATAAAAAAAAGATTTTTGATTTATTTTTCATAAAAAAAAAAAAAAAAAAAAATTGTTATTTCCACATTAAAAAATATAGAATGTTTTGTTTTATTCCTTTTAATTAAAAAGATTGATATTTTTCTCTTAAGTTTTGTACTTTTATGTATGTCCTCATCAAATTGTTTTCTACTTCCAGAAAGGTATCCAACACTTCTTTTTTGTTAATTCTTATTTCTTGATCTTCAGAAACTGTACCAAAGAGAAAAAGAAACTTTGTTATTTTAAGGAACATGATATTAATGTAATACATTTTTAATCTGTTCTGTATTACCAGATAACTAATGTTTCACCTAATGCTAACAGGATCATAGACAATGACTAATATCTTGTTAGAAGGTTTTATCTACACCTCTGTTGTTATTTTTATATAAATCATGTCATCTTGATAATACTGTGTACACGCACATGCATCTTTATTTCCACACAATAGTGACAATTTCAATTGTATTTCATAAAGCTAAAGATTATAATGATACAAAACAACTCACTCCAATCATAGCATTGCGTTGAATTTGATGAATTTGATTGCTGCTCTTCTGCTTGTTCAATGTTCTCTCCTTCATCTTGAATAGCTGTAAGACATAAACATGAATTATACCAGGAAAAGTTATTTAATAAAATATTTAATTTTGGATCATTAGATTCCAACACTATTGACTTATGTTTATTGAACAATGCTGATTGCAATCCATATCTCTTTTGAATAATTATTCACTAAATTAAAAGTTATATTTTAGTACATAATAATGACATAAGATCATAAGTGACTGAATAGACATATGCACCTACATATATTGTCTTGTGGTTGCTCGCTATTTGAAGAATCTTGCATCACATTATTATTTGTTTCCTCTTCAACAATTATTTCTTCACTGGCAGTTTGGATTGGATCTTCTTCAATCATGTCTATAATATGATTATAGTCATTAACTAGAATAATATTATTTATTTTCAAGATATATGTGAATTAAATCTACCTTCATTATCACATTCATCATCAATGATGGGCATTGGCCTTCTGCGACGTTGTCGCCTGTCTGTTTTTTTTCCCTTTTTGTAAAAATATTGAAAATATAAATGTTAATATCAATTATGAGTTATCTTAATAATATACATTTTATAAAAAGATAGTAACTATATTCCTACCGGTTGTAATTTACGCCTCAGACTCCATAAACACAGTCGGTAGTGGATCACAATCAGCTTCTGGTCTGGATGGATTCAAGTTTATTGGGCACAGATAACAGGGGCCTTCTTCTATTTTTGACTGTAAAAGTAAAATACAAATGTATTTATATTTCTATTTTGCCAATCTATTTTTGAGTACAACATAAATGTAACAGAAACAATTATATTGTTAGTACTGTTTCACAAACTGCAATCAAGCTCAAATGGATACAATAACAGCAATATTATATTTCAACAAAGTTCAAGATTCTATAAACTAAGTAACTAAAAATGACACATTACAATTGCGTTACAAAATTGATACACAACAGTCAATAAATATTACATAAATACTTACATTTCATAACATAGCTTCTTATTAGGGTCCTTAATTTTGATTGTCTCCGGATTAGATCGTTATAACGCTTCAGGCACTGTTTTCTAGTCCTATTATGGCCAGACAGACGTCTGACCCGTCGCACCATCTCAGATAAAATTGGATTTCTTTTATCTTGTTCCAATGCGAAGATCCCTTTCCTTTTTTTAGGAAAGTACTTTTCCATTGTATAGGTGATTATGAGTAATTCTCCTATGGAAAACTTCTTGGAACGATTCATCATCACTGTCTGTATCTATCTCTGTAACCATAAAACTCCACCCAATAACGTATACCCATTAAAAAAATGATTTATGTTTAAAACAAGTAAGTAATCGCCGTGAAAAATATTTATTAATAAATATTGAAGAAATATTATTAAAATCGTTTAAATCTTTTCGTATAGATAGAAATTACATTTAAGTTGTTACAAAGTGCGCAATAACGTGCACTATATTTCTACAGTCGATACAATGCGCAATAATTGCACTATTTCTACACTCGATACAATGCGCAATAACTTGCACTATATTTCTACACTCGATACAATTGTTTGCATAGTTAAAATATATTTTTATGGCTATGTTCATTGTTACTTAAATTAATACATACAAATGTAACGTTTTATATAATTGATAATGTATATAAATATATAGTTACATCAATTTGAAAATAATAACTATTTGACCAATAAGAATAAAGTAATTTGTTATTGTCCAATCAAATTCAAGATAATAATTTTATTTAAATTATTCCTTTAATCTATTCAAATAATGCCACATTTCTGTAACGTTCTAGAACAAAAGTTGTTATTGCTAATTGTTCATTACTTTAATTTGACTTCGAACAAAGACAATATTTTATTTTGCGCCATTTATTGATCAAATATTGCGATGGCAACCGGACTATCTGGAAAGACAAAAAGTGGCAGAAGTGTGATGTTTACTCATCGACAAAACTGTATTTTAGTTGAAGCTGTCATCGAACATTATGATGCTATTATCGGCTATCAAGCAAAATCTATAAACCCTCAAATAAAGAAGGCAATTTGGGAACAAATTAGTCGTGCAGTGTCAGCGGAGGGTAGTTTTCCTAAAGACGTCAGGGCCTGTAGGAAGAGGGTGAATGATATTCGTAAGAATATTAAAAAAAAAAGTCTGTAAGGAAAAACAGTTATCGAAAGGAACTGGTGGAGGCCCCGCATATAGGGCTGAACTTCTGGACTATGAACAGATGCTGTATTCCAGGATGGGGGATGCTGTTGTGGTGGGACTTGATGTTCCATCAGATACCATGGATTTCAGAGGTAAATATATAATTGCTTGCTGTTAAATGAATAGTCTATTCTGAACTATAATTTCATGATTCTGAAAGAGCATACCATGTTTATCAACTTTATAATTTTCTAGTATTAAGATTTTTTATTTTTTATCTTGGAATATTTATTTAAAAAAGTTTGATTTTAAGCTTGGAAGCAGGACCATTTTTGGTTGAGGACCTGGCTAGCGCTTGCTGATTGGATGGCTACATTTAAAAATAAACCAATCTTCAAGCGCTAACCAGGTGCCACACCCAAAAATGGTCCGGCTTCTAAGCTTAGATTGTTTATTGTTTAAAATAAAGATATAAAAAGAAGACAATAAAAAAATTATAATAGTATTACATTTAAAAGTTGTTTAAAATTCCATGCTCTATCTGAATAATGAAAGTATAATTTTCACTATACTATCTGTTTAACATGTATTTTGTATATTCCGTTTTGAGTTTATGTTTGTTAATTTTTTTAATTTTATTTATATGTACTTTATAGAACAACATGAAGAGGCGTTGGAAACAGAAATAGAAAATGCCCAGGTGGACTAACCATCCGAGTCTGAGTTGACTTCTGAACAGCAACAACCCTCAACATCATCATGTGATATGACATGCAGAGAAGAAACTACCAGTAATTATAAAGTATATTACTAAAATGTAAATAGCATTTGTATTAATGAAAAGAATGGACAATGAATTGTAATTAATATGTATTATGTTGCTGACTTTTCTCATGAAAATGATGTTTATGTACTGAAGAATTTTTTATTGAATGACTATAAACATGTATATTAATATCAATGTATTTATTGTTACAGGTGTAATGGGATTACTACAGACAATGTAGGATTCATCAATTACATTATTTGATGGTAAGTATTGACCTTCTTTTTTTTCTTTTAAATAATTTTTTTTTTTATCTAAAATTAGATTTATTTACATTCATAGATGACACAGTTTGTCCAAAGGATGATGATGATAAAACACAAATAGAGGGAATAACTCAAACACAACTTGAGACACCACAAGTTGAAGAATCAGAATGTGAGGAAGAGATTGAGGATGCACAACAATGTTAAATAGATCAACCAGAGAGACCTAATGAAGTTAAACGATTGACAGATATGGCATTGTCTTTTCGAAATGAACAGAATGAATTTTTTAAGGAAATGATTGAATTACAAAAAGAAAGAAATAATTTAATTAAAAAACAGTTAAATGTTCAAAAGGAGTATTATCAGAAAAAGTTAGAGTTCATGAATAGGCGACATCCAGATTTATAATTATATTGTTCATTATACATTCAAGTTATGGGGTATAAACAATTTAATGCACTTGTTTAAATTATAACCTTTGTTTATGTTTATTAGAGTTTACTGTTTTGATGTTGATATTGCGCTTAATAAAGTTTTTTTACATTATTAAATAAAGTTTTTTAATTCAAAGTAAATAACGAAAGTAAAGGTTTTTGTATCAAACTATTTATTTTTTATTCAAAACTAGAAATATATATATCTAATTTTATAAATATTTATATATATATATATGTATAAATAGCACAACACAACTTTGGTAACAAACTATATAATTCTTCTTAGAAACAGAAAAAAAACAAAAATATAAATATATATACACATCTATCTATTTAAAATATAAAAAACAAAAATGAAAAACTGTATTTGAATCCAATCCGAAAATTTCCTGCAAAAAAAATAAAAAATGGTTGTAATTAATAATATTGAGCAAATATATTAACATGTTATTACAGTTTTAAGTAGACTTACATGTAAAAAATCTTTCAATAATTTCAAGACGATTTTCAACTCCAGCTCTAGTTGTATGTCTTTTGACAATTTCCTGAGGAACATAAACATCTTCAGGCACATCCTCCAGACACACCTCATCTAGATTTCCTTGGGCAATAGCAATATTATACATTATGCATGACACCAGAATTATATCATTACATTTCTCAGGGGAATATTGTAGATCACCACCAGAACGGTCCAAAACTCAAAATCTCATTTCCAGTACCCCAAATGTTCGTTCAATTGCACTCCTAGTTGACCTGTGAGCTTCGTTAAACTTGATTTCAGAGCGTGTATGAGGAATTGGTACAGGTGTCAAGAGCCAAGGCCTACAGGGGTACCCGCTGTCACCTTCAAAAATATAATGACATTAAAAATTCGGTATATGTAACTACAGGTTTATAAGGTTCAACAATGACAATTTAATAATTAAAAAAAAATTGATTAATATAAATATTTTAATATTCACCTAATAGCCAACCGTGTGGCATGTCTCCACGCTCAAATGCTGTAAATAAAGCCGACTGCTTTAATATGTGAAAATCGTGGCATGACCCTGGAAAACCTGATCTTACTGCCCAAAATCGAAGGTTGGAATCACATACTGCCTGAACATTGAGAGAGTGGAAGTGTTTGCGATTTCTATATTGCTCCTCCCTTGAAGCTGGTGGTCGAAGGGCAATATGTGTGCAATCAATTGCACCTAGCACATTTGGAATGCCGGCAACTTGATAAAAACCAGCTTTTACTTGGTGCCATTCATGTACATTCTTTGGCACATATATAAATTTATTTAGATGCTTCAAAATAGCTTTTAAAACAGTCCTCAAATGTCTGCAAAAAGAAGGCTGACTCATGCCTACCACTGCACTGGACACAGCCTGAAAAGACCCTGTGGCTAGGAAATGCAAAACTGCCAATAACTTGAGCATTCCAGGTATTGCCCTTGTTCTTCTGGTCTGTGGCTATAGATCATTCTGTATTAGAGCATATAGATTTTCTATGCTCTCCCTGTTTATGCGAAATCTTTTTTTTATTTGGTAATCAAATAATGCCTGTAGTCCACAACGAGGTAGAAAAATTCGTGGAACTCTTTGCCGTCTACGTATTGGCAAAATCTGATCATTTAGATGACTTTCATGGCCACTTGCTAAAGAAATAGCAGACAAAATCAGGAAATAATCCATCTTCTGGCGCTTAAAATATGGAGTAAATTAGATGTTCTCCTATCTCTTTAGGGAGAACATTAGTAGTCGTATTAGGAGGAGAACTTTAGGCTCCAAAATAATGATAAATATATATTTTGGAGAGAAGTTGGTCGTATTGTTGAATATACACCCGGGAAAAGGGCGTTTTAATGCTTTATTTGGCGCAAATGTGCGCCTTGGCGAGGGACAGTGAAGGGCGAGAATTTTGCAGTCGTATTTGGACATTTTTCGGCGTATTGGTGAATGATAAATAGGAGATACATTATGACAGCGTGAATTAAGGCGCAAATGAAGGAGAATATGTTTGATAAATCGAGCCCTAGATGTCTTCTTTTTAAAATAAAGATAGCAAGAGCACAAAGAAAAATGGATAATAGGAATAAATTAGAAAGTGGCTTAAAATTGCATGCTCTATCTGAATCATGAAAGAAAAAATTTGGGTTCCATGTCCCTTTTAAATGCTTTCTTTTTCAAATAAAGATAGCAAGAGAATGAAGAAAATTTGATAATAGGAGTAAATTAGAAAGTTGCTTAAAATTGCATGCTCTATCTGAATCACAAAGGAAAACATTTGGGTTAAGTGTCCATTTAACTTGAGTGGTGTTAGCACTCAATTGCGTTAAAATTGTTGTGCTCCACTTATTATCTAGCCCTATATATATTAATCCTTTGAAATATTCATTATCTTTTTTAGAAAATCTCTCTTTCTTCACAAAACATAATTCTGTTTTTTTAAATTCTTTTTACCTGTGACCTTTTTGCTTTTGCAAAAGTCTTCTAACCATACTCATCCTAAAATAACCCTCTCTCATTTACCTCTATGATTCTTGAGAAGATATTTGCTTTACATTTGTTCTTCTAATTAGCTACTTAAGTCTTTGCAAATTCTACTTCACAAAGACTTTATCTGTTGATCATACTTACAGCTAAGCCAGAATGTCATTACTTACTTGTCTGCATTGACTGTTATCTTCAGCTTGACGTGCATCTACTTCTGCCCTTTTTATTCAGTTGATCTTTGGGACACATTCTTTCCATGTCTGGATAGTCACTTCTTTAGATTCTTCTTCTCTTGAAGCACTTTTATTTTTGTATTAGTTGGAGAACTTGAAGTGTTTGTACTTGGCGTTTGTTTTTGTTTTGTTTCTGTGTTTGTTTTTAAGAAGATTAATGCACTGATTATATTTTTATCTTTTTTCCCCAGATAATCATAATCTATTAATATTCTTAATTTTTTTATCTGCTAGCATTCTGTATGGTCCCTATTTAAAAAATGCAACTTTGAAAGTAAACTCCTGCCGATACATTCTTGTTCTTTAAATGCAGGCTCTTATTCCAGGGAATGAAATACTTTGGTACTTGGTGTGCAAAAAACAAACAAAACTAGGCAGTATTGCATTAGAAAGAAAGGGAATGAACAGTGAAGGAATGAAGCATGGACAAAGGGCAGCATATAACCAGTATATGCCCCAAATGTATCCATAGCACGCATGCATCTCCTTATGTCCTATAATCTTTTATTCAATACTCATAATATAGATTGATTGTAGGGTGGCATTTGGTCCTGCATAAGTTGTTCCCTACATTGTGACCTATGTTTCTGCAACTGAGGAATGACTGCACAACATTTTACATATAATGGGTTTGCCACCATTGTTGTGTTTTTCACGTCACAAACTCCTCATTCCCATTTTCTGACAATGACCTCTTAACCTGTAACAACACTGCACCTACTGCACACCTACCACCTAACCTCCATAGAAATGTGCACACCATAGACAAAATATTGACTCTCTAACACTCTAAACCCCCTTCTCCTGGCAATTCATTCCCTTTTCTAAGAAATCTATCTCTCTGTATAAATCTATTCTAACCTCCGCCCATGACAAAATAGTCCTCCTTCCATAGCTCACACCTCACAAAAGCAACTAGAGGACATAGCACAATGCACAGGGGCATTCTTCCCTTGCTTTCTACGTTATCCTGGCTTTCAGAGTATTATACAAAATATGTATGCAGTTAATAAAGAGAATTGCAATTGTTAAAAGTCAGGGACACTAAATACTAAATACATTTTCATGCACCTCCCGTGAATAATGGCTTCTGCCATTATGGAACCTAGTTTACACTGCATGTATCTGAAGGACAGTTGCTGCATGTGTACAAACAGGCCAGCTTTGGAATGTAGTAAAGGCTAGATTTCAACATGGCAGGACCCATAAATAGAGGGAGTCAGGAACAAACCTCAATACTATGCTTATAAAAAGTTTTTCGGTCCAGATTACAAGTGGCACGCTATATATTTTTTTCAATCATGCTCTAACTGCACTCAAAGTAAAAACTTATCGTGGCCACATTAGCACAAGTATTACAAATTGAAAGTAAAAAGTTGACTCAGACAAGTTAATGTCAGGAATATGCCTGTTAGTTATCGGTCTCTCGCTATCCCAACACAGCTCTAAATCAACTGTGCTAAAGCCGAAGGTGCGTTTGTAATACTTTACATTCCTATACTTTTCATCTAAGAATATTTTCTTTTTATTTTAAAATATATATATATATATATATATATATATATATATATAAAAGAAGCATGTAAAATAGAGCAAAAATAGGCACCTTCAGACCGCAGTAATAAAAAATGTCAAAGTTTAATATGCCAAGCTAAAAACAGAATAACCGTAGCACGGTAGATAAAAAAAAAAATATACAAAATACTAATCACATCACAATGTGAACAGGAACATTAGCAAACATGTTTCGTGCCTGCGCACTTGATCACTGCATAGGTAATTACCTGTGCACACCTGCTATTTAAAGGGGCAAGCTCCCCTATGTATTTAAAGATACAGTATCTGAATACTTTGATGTACACATATGTTGTAGTAATAGGGAGTATAGTTTAAACCTTTGTAATTAAAATATATCTAACTAGGTATACAGGGAGTGCAGAATTATTAGGCAAGTTGTATTTTTGAGGATTAATTTTATTATTGAACAACAACCATGTTCTCAATGAACCCAAAAAACTCATTAATATCAAAGCTGAATATTTTTGGAAGTAGTTTTTAGTTTGTTTTTAGTTTTAGCTATTTTAGGGGGATATCTGTGTGTGCAGGTGACTATTACTGTGCATAATTATTAGGCAACTTAACAAAAAACAAATATATACCCATTTCAATTATTTATTTTTACCAGTGAAACCAATATAACATCTCAACATTCACAAATATACATTTCTGACATTCAAAAACAAAACAAAAACAAATCAGTGACCAATATAGCCACCTTTCTTTGCAAGGACACTCAAAAGCCTGCCATCCATGGATTCTGTCAGTAATTTGATCTGTTCACCATCAACATTGCGTGCAGCAGCAACCACAGCCTCCCAGACACTGTTCAGAGAGGTGTACTGTTTTCCCTCCTTGTAAATCTCACATTTGATGATGGACCACAGGTTCTCAATGGGGTTCAGATCAGGTGAACAAGGAGGCCATGTCATTAGATTTTCTTCTTTTATACCCTTTCTTGCCAGCCACGCTGTGGAGTACTTGGACGCGTGTGATGGAGCATTGTCCTGCATGAAAATCATGTTTTTCTTGAAGGATGCAGACTTCTTCCTGTACCACTGCTTAAAGAAGGTGTCTTCCAGAAACTGGCAGTAGGACTGGGAGTTGAGCTTGACTCCATCCTCAACCCGAAAAGGCCCCACAAGCTCATCTTTGATAATACCAGCCCAAACCAGTACTCCACCTCCACCTTGCTGGCGTCTGAGTCGGACTGGAGCTCTCTGCCCTTTACCAATCCAGCCACGGGCCCATCCATCTGGCCCATCAAGACTCACTCTCATTTCATCAGTCCATAAAACCTTAGAAAAATCAGTCTTGAGATATTTCTTGGCCCAGTCTTGACGTTTCAGCTTGTGTGTCTTGTTCAGTGGTGGTCGTCTTTCAGCCTTTCTTACCTTGGCCATGTCTCTGAGTATTGCACACCTTGTGCTTTTGGGCACTCCAGTGATGTTGCAGCTCTGAAATATGGCCAAACTGGTGGCAAGTGGCATCTTGGCAGCTGCACGCTTGACTTTCCTCAGTTCATGGGCAGTTATTTTGCGCCTTGGTTTTTCCACACGCTTCTTGCGACCCTGTTGACTATTTTGAATGAAACGCTTGATTGTTCGATGATAACGCTTCAGAAGCTTTGCAATTTTAAGAGTGCTGCATCCCTCTGCAAGATATCTCACTATTTTTGACTTTTCTGAGCCTGTGAAGTCCTTCTTTTGACCCATTTTGCCAAAGGAAAGGAAGTTGCCTAATAATTATGCACACCTGATATAGAGTGTTGATGTCATTAGACCACACCCCTTCTCATTACAGAGATGCACATCCTCTAATATGCTTAATTGGTAGTAGGCTTTCGAGCCTATACAGCTTGGAGTAAGACAACATGCATAAAGAGGATGATGTGGTCAAAATACTAATTTGCCTAATAATTCTGCACTCCCTGTATTTATATCTTTACATGATATTATTGCTTACATGAAAACTAGAAAGATACATTATATGTTTACATATAAACCCTTGAAAAGAAAGAAAAAGAAAATTAGAGGAAATATTATTACTGTTTAATGGACTCGCCAATATAAGAATATTTGGCTTGCTGTCTATAAAGAAGATCTATTAAGGATAGCTGTGGCTATTTTATATGTTTTACCTTAAGAAAAACAAAAGATATATAATGTCTCATGTAAAAGTATCAAGAACTCTTCTGATGTTTAGGCCATGAGGAATAGTAGTCTTAAGGACAAACATCCAATATATTTCTCGCTTGTTTAATTTATTCTCTCTGCTGCCTCCTCTTTTCCAAAATGGGACATGATCAATACCTTGTATACAAAGTTTTGAAATATCTGAATTGTGGCATTCCCTAAAATGTCTGGCCACTGGGGTGTCAGAATCAGCATCTTCTAATGACCTCAAGTGTTGTAAAAATCTGTCCTTTAGTGAGCGTTTAGTTTTCCCTGTATTCTGTTTTCCACATAATTGGCAAGTTAATAAATACACTATGTGTGTAGTGGAGCAATTGATGTAAAATTTTATATTGTGCTCTTGATCTGTAGTGTTGGACTTAAATTTTGGTCTCTCCAAAACATGACAACATGTCTTGCAAATTGGGCGTCTGCATTTATAAAATCCTATTTTTTTAGGTAACCACGTCTGGTTAGATCCAGATGGTAAATCTGAAGGATATAATAAATTACCTAAGGTTTTTCCCCTTCTGGTGACATAATCACAACCTTCATGTAAAATTTCCTTAATTACTGGATCTGTATCTAATATATGCAATGAGTCCTTAATAATATTGCATATTTTGTAATAATCATTACTATATGTTGTTATGAATTTTGGTTTATTCTCTTGTTTAGACTTACTCATAGAATGTTTATATTTAAGTAAGTTATCTCTTGGTATCAAATCAATCTCATCTTTTATCTTCTTAAGAAGTTCTA
Source organism: Bombina bombina (assembly GCF_027579735.1). NCBI lineage: Eukaryota > Metazoa > Chordata > Amphibia > Anura > Bombinatoridae > Bombina > Bombina bombina. The sequence goes on from NC_069504.1 coordinate 94,880,499, forward strand.
CCTTATAACCTCTCTCTACCAGTCTTGTGGTGATTTTTTGTGCCTGGTCTTGATACATTTCTTCAGTGGAACAATTCCTTTTTGCCCTTATGTATTCCCCCTTGGGGATTCCATTAATTACATGTCTGGGATGGCATGAATTGTATTCTAGTGTCGTATTTCCTGATGTTGTTTTTCTATATAGTGTAGTATTTATCTCTTCAGTAACACAATCACTTGTGATCTCCAGATCTAAAAATTTTACATTCTGAGAATTAACCTCTCCTATGAATGAGATGCCACAATCATTGTGATTGAGAAAATTACAAAACTGTTTTGCCTCATCATCACTTCCGTCAAAGATGAAAAACAAATCATCTATATAACGGTAGTACTGAATTATCATGCCCCTGAAGGGGTTCCCATCTGCAAAGACATGGGACAGCTCCCACCATGCCATAAAAAGATTGGCATAGGAAGGGGCAAATTTTGCCCCCATAGCTGTCCCACGTCTCTGCAGATAGAAATCCCTTCTGAACATGAAAAAGTTGTGCGTCAAAAGATATTCAATAGCCAAAAGGAGAAAATGTTTCACAATAGGCTCAAATTTACCATAAAGGTCAAACATATATTCCATAGCCACCATACCCTTTGTATGTGCAATGGAGGTGTACAAAGAGGACACATCCACTACACAGAACCTATATGTATCTTTCCATTTGACTTCTCTTAATTTATTTAGTAAGTCAGTGGTATCCTGAATGTAGCTTGGTATCTGTTTGACAAGAGGCTGTAGATATGTATCTATTAATTCTGAGAGTGGTTCATTGAGGGAATCAATCCCCGCAATGATGGGACGTCCTGGAGGACAATCCATGCTCTTGTGTATTTTGGGAAACATGTGAAACACTGGGGATTGATTCCCTCAATGAACCACTCTCAGAATTAATAGATACATATATACAGCCTCTTGTCAAACAGATACCAAGCTACATTCAGGATACCACTGACTTACTAAATAAATTAAGAGAAGTCAAATGGAAAGATACATATAGGTTCTGTGTAGTGGATGTGTCCTCTTTGTACACCTCCATTGCACATACAAAGGGTATGGTGGCTATGGAATATATGTTTGACCTTTATGGTAAATTTGAGCCTATTGTGAAACATTTTCTCCTTTTGGCTATTGAATATCTTTTGACGCACAACTTTTTCATGTTCAGAAGGGATTTCTATCTGCAGAGACGTGGGACAGCTATGGGGGCAAAATTTGCCCCTTCCTATGCCAATCTTTTTATGGCATGGTGGGAGCTGTCCCATGTCTTTGCAGATGGGAACCCCTTCAGGGGCATGATAATTCAGTACTACCGTTATATAGATGATTTGTTTTTCATCTTTGACGGAAGTGATGATGAGGCAAAACAGTTTTGTAATTTTCTCAATCACAATGATTGTGGCATCTCATTCATAGGAGAGGTTAATTCTCAGAATGTTAAATTTTTAGATCTGGAGATCACAAGTGATTGTGTTACTGAAGAGATAAATACTACACTATATAGAAAAACAACATCAGGAAATACGACACTAGAATACAATTTATGCCATCCCAGACATGTAATTAATTGAATCCACAAGGGGGAATACATAAGGGCAAAAAGGAATTGTTCCACTGAATAAATGTATCAAAACCAGGCACAAAAAATCACCACGAGACTGGTAGAGAGTGGTTATAAGGTAGAACTTCTTAAGAAGATAAAAGATGAGATTGATTTGATACCAAGAGATAACTTACTTAAATATATACATTCTATGAGTAAGTCTAAACAAGAGAATAAACCAAAATTCATAACAACATATTGTAATGATTATTACAAAATATGCAATATTATTAAGGACTCATTGCATATATTAGATACAGATCCAGTAATTAAGGACATTTTACATGAAGGTTGTGATTATGTCACCAGAAGGGGAAAAACCTTAGGTAATTCATTATCTCCTTCATATTTACCATCTGGATATAACCAGACGTGGTTACCTAAAAAAATAGTATTTTATAAATGCAGACGCCCAATTTGCAAGACATGTTGTCATGTTTTGGAGGGACCAAAATTTAAGTCCAACACTACAGATCAAGAGCACAATATAAAATTTTACATCAATTGCTCCACTACACACGTAGTGTATTTATTAACTTGCCAATTATGTGGAAAACATTATACAGGGAAAACTAAACGCTCACTAAAGGACAGATTTTTACAACACTTGAGGTCATTAGAAGATGCTGATTCTGACACCCCAGTGGCCAGAGATTTTAGGGAATGCCACAATTCAGATATTTTAAAACTTTGTATACAAGGAATTGATCATGTCCCATTTTGGAAAAGAGGAGGCAGCAGAGAGAATAAATTAAACAAGCGAGAAATATATTGGATGTTTGTCCTTAAGACTACTATTCCTCATGGCCTAAACATCAGAAGAGATCTTGATACTTTTACATGAGACATTATATATCTTTTGTTTTTCTTAAGGTTAAACATATAAAATAGCCACAGGTATCCTTAATAGATCTTCTTTATAGACAGCAAGCCAAATATTCTTATATTGGCGAGTCCATTAAACAATAATAATATTTCCTCTAATTTTCTTTTTCTTTTTCTTTCTTTTTAAGGGTTTATATGTAAATATATAATGTATCGTTCTAGTTTTCATGTAAGCAATAATATCAAGTAAAGACATAAATATACCTAGTTAGATATATTTTAATTACAAAGGTTTAAACTATACTCCCTATTACTACAACATATGTGTACATCAAAGTATTCAGATACTGTATTTTTAAATACATAGGGGAGCTTGCCCCTTTAAATACCAGGTGTGCACAGGTAATTACCTATGCAGTGATCAAGTGCGCAGGCACGAAACATGTTTGCTAATGTTCCTGTTCACATTGTGATGTGATTAGTATTTTGTATATATTTTTTTTTATCTACCGTGCTACGGTTATTCTGCTTTTAGCTTGGCATATTAAACTTTGACATTTTTTATTACTGCGGTCTGAAGGTGCCTATTTTTGCGCTATTTTACATGCTTCTTTTCTATACAATTTAATGGTATTCAGCAAATACCTGTGAATAGCAGCATTTGCACCGTCCGCATTTACTCTCTCTCCATTGTGCCGTATAGAGGAAGGTCAAGGGTCATAACGGATCACGCCGACTACTGCAGGTGAGAGGAGGACATTGGCGCTTTCACTTAGACTTTGTTTATATATATATATATATATATATATATATATATATATATATATATATGCAGTACTGTGCAAAAGCCATAATTAGATTTGTTGTTTTAGCAATAGTATAATGATAATGATCATATATAATTATTTCTCAGTCTCTTTATACAGGATATTTGTATGCATTATTAAAAAACTGAAAAAAAAAGAAAAACAGCTTCTATAGGCTAAAGTAACAAGCAAACTGGATACTCAAGATGTTATTAAGAAATTTGAAGAATCAGGAGAGGTCAAGGACAAAGAAGTTTCTCAGAGTTTCTTCTTTGAGAGACCGGAAGAAGTCCAGCAAGGACCTGGCTCAGCATCTGGCAGCTTCATCTGGATGCCAAATTGACCCTTCTACAGTCCGAAGAAGCTTGATCAGGAATGGCCTTTGTGGGAGGGTATAAGCCAACCACTTTTTTTTTAGAAGGGGAACAGGGTGAAAAGGCTAAGATCAATCAATGAAGATCAATGGAAAAGAGTATTATTGAGTGACAAATGCAAGTTTTAAATTTTTGGGTCCAATCGTTGACAGTATGTAAGAAGAAGAGCTGTAGAAAGATGGAAGAACGAGTGCTTGCGGCATTCAGCGAAACATGGGGGGAGGGTCTATCCTGGTTTGGGGCTGCATTACTGCCAGTGTTGTTGATGGGATCATTAAAACTGAAAAGTACAGACAAGTTTTAATTCATCATGCCATTCCATTAGGAAAGTGCCTGATTGGGAATGGTTTTATCTTTCAGCATGATAACGATCATAAGCAGTGCTAATGCAGTGAAATCATATTTGGAGAGAAAAACAGCTGATAAACCACTGACAGTCATGGACCACAGAGTCCAGACCTGAATATTATAGAGGCAGTATGGGATCACCTGGACAGATAAAGAAATAAAAAGACAACCTAAATATAGATAAGAACTCTGAGAAGTGCAGAAAGAAGCCTGGTATAATATACCAGAAGATTACTTCAGAAAACTTCAGGACAGTCTCCCCAAAAGAGTTAAAGATGTGCTTAGTGCTAAGTGAGGTCACACTAAATACTGACTTTGCCTAAAGAAGCCATTTGTTCTAAAAATTGTGGGGGGTTTTCAATTTTGTGTAAATATTTCCTGTATTTTTTGTTTGCATCTTAAACAAAAAAAAAAAACGAAAAATAACTATAGATGGTCCTTAAAACTTTGCTAAAACAACAAAGGCCTAGTTTCCATTGAGGTAGTTTGGAAATGGGTGGTAACATAAAAATTCTCCATAGACATTAATAGAGATAAAATAATTATTTTAACACCCCAATGGAAACTAGGCCAAAGCTGGCGGTGGCCTAATACTTTTGCAAAGTAATATATATATATATATATATATATATATATATTTTTTATTTTTTATTTTTTATATATATATATATATATATATATATATATATATATATATATTCATGAATATATATATATATATATATATATATATATATACAACACACAGAGAAAACCCAGCACTCACTTACAAGCTCTCAGCTAAGAAGATTTAAAAGCAAAAATGGAAAGGTTAGTTACCGCATCTGGCCAAATGGGACAAGCCCAGGTACCTCGTCAAGGTCCTTTCCAATACCTGGAACCCTAAAACAGCCACACAATGCAAGCTTTCAAATCCAAACAAACTGGGAACAAGGGAAGGGTGCTCAGGCATATGTAATCACCCTAGACATATACAAAACACGGAAGGGAACTGCACTCTCATACCGGACCGGGTACACATCCCATGACCCTGCAACATGCTCAGCCCTGGGTGCCACTGGCACTCACAGGAAGCTGTGCTGTCCCCGGAGTCACAGGCAGTTAACCCCAGTCAGGTCTGGGTGTAAGAACCATAAGGAAAATTACAAAACAAATTAATATAACACACAGAGAAAACCCAGCACTCATTTACAAGCTCTCAGCTAAGATTTAAAAGCAAAAATGGAAAGGTTAGTTACCGCATCTGGCCAAATGGGACAAGCCCAAGTACCTCGTCAAGGTCCTTTCCAATACCTGGAACCCTAAAACAGCCACACAATGCAAGCTTTCAAATCCAAACAAACTGGGAACAAGGGAAGGGTGCACAGGCATATGTAATTACCCTAGACATATACAAAACACGGAAGGGTATTAGGGTCCCAGGTATTGGAAAGGACCTTGACGAGGTACCTGGGCTTGTCCCATTTGGCCAGATGCAGTTACTAACCTTTCCATTTTTGCTTTTAAATCTTAGCTGAGAGCTTGTAAGTGAGTGCTGGGTTTTCTCAGTGTGTTGTATTAATTTGTTTTGTAATTTTCCCTATGGTTCTTGCACCAAGACCTGACTGGGGTTAACTGCCTGTGACTCTGGGGACAGCACAGCTTCCTGTGAGTGCCAGTGGCACCCAGGGCTGAGCATGTTGCAGGGTCATGGGATGTGTACCCGGTCCGGTATGAGAGTGCAGTTCCCTTCCGTGTTTTGTATATGTCTAGGGTGATTACATATGCCTGTGCACCCTTCCCTTGTTCTCAGTTTGTTTGGATTTGAAAGCTTGCATTTTGTGGCTGTTTTAGGGCCCCAGGTATTGGAAAGGACCTTGACGAGGTACCTGGGCTTGTCACATTTGGCCAGATGTGGTAACTAACCTTTACATTTTTGCTTTTAAATTTTAGCTGAGAGCTTGTAAGTGAGTGCTGGGTTTTCTCTGTGTGTTGTATTAATTTGTTTTGTAATTTTCCCTATGGTTCTTGCACCCAGACCTGACTGGGGTTAACTGCCTGTGACTCTGGGGACAGCACAGCTTCAGTTCCCTTCCATGTTTTGTATATATATATATATATATAAATGTATAAAATTGAAGAAACTTGCACTCTCTGGTTAATTTCAAAATATCTTTACTGTGATACAAAGTGTAACATTTCGAGGATAATATATCCCCATCCTCAGACACAGACAATACAAGTGATGCACATTTATGATCAAACAAATACAAACCCTATCCCCTAATTAGAACACAGAAACCGCCAAAACGGTAAACGGTTACCAAGGTGAACACTAGGTCACAATATAAACAAACATACTATCTCCATAGAGTGTCATTATACATAAACTGTCTGAGTATACTTAAATATCCTTGAGTGAAAGTGACTCTGTTTAAAGACAGAGGAGAAGGTAAACATAGAATACAGACGCAATGGATCAGCATACAGACCCTACACAAACTCAGCTAGACCGCAAACAGCAGGGACCTCTGTCCACTACCGGATAAGGACAAACACCCATGCGATAATCATACTCGAAAAACTTGTTAGTAAACTTATTCAGCAACTAAATCTACATGTACTAACCCCACTTGAGGCCGTGACGTTCCTCCAAATGACAATCTGTCTACCCATGAAGCGGTAACCCACACCGCTTGCAAACCCGGAAGAAACACTTTAGTCCGGTGGCTATATCACGTGGTAGGCATCCGCCAATCACGAAAAGGCTTCCAGGTTGCCATGGTTATGGATGCACATATAGTAAACTGCACGGACCTAGAAAAAAACACAGCAAAAGCGATCAATATACAAATAGCATTTGAAACTACCACTAACACTAACACAATGGCCTATAGTAGACCCCCGGGGCACAAGCGGACTAATCGCTAAGTGGGAAGTAAAGCGAAAGTAATCTCACCCTCTATCATGGGAATACCTGAGCCATTAAGAGACTATACTGTGAATAGGGCTATAAGGGCATGAGTAATTAACAGCATATATTGTTATACAGATATACTGAGTCCTAATGGCAACGGCTGCAATATATAAATATAAACCCTCATAATAAGGGAAAAACCTAGCTAAAAATGTCCCCATCGCTACAACTCAGCAGAGACATGGGACATCAATCAGCAATATACAAATATGTATCAATGTAGGACATGTCTCCTACTCCCATGTACACTAAGCCCTAGCACATTTATATTAGCGGTGAACATTGCATATTACAAAACAAGGGGGAACAATTCTAACATAGCCTATAATAACAATATAGGTATACGGAAGATAGTTCCTAAACTCTCAAAACTATTGTAGTGCCTATATATATACAGGGAGTGCAGAATTATTAGGCAAGTTGTATTTTTGAGGATTAATTTTATTATTGAACAACAACCATGTTCTCAATGAACCCAAAAAACTCATTAATATCAAAGCTGAATATTTTTGGAAGTAGTTTTTAGTTTGTTTTTAGTTTTAGCTATTTTAGGGGGATATCTGTGTGTGCAGGTGACTATTACTGTGCATAATTATTAGGCAACTTAACAAAAAACAAATATATACCCATTTCAATTATTTATTTTTACCAGTGAAACCAATATAACATCTCAACATTCACAAATATACATTTCTGACATTCAAAAACAAAACAAAAACAAATCAGTGACCAATATAGCCACCTTTCTTTGCAAGGACACTCAAAAGCCTGCCATCCATGGATTCTGTCAGTGTTTTGATCTGTTCACCATCAACATTGCATGCAGATGCAACCACAGCCTCCCAGACACTGTTCAGAGAGGTGAACTGTTTTCCCTCCTTGTAAATCTCACATTTGATGATGGACCACAGGTTCTCAATGGGGTTCAGATCAGGTGAACAAGGAGGCCATGTCATTAGATTTTCTTCTTTTATACCCTTTCTTGCCAGCCACGCTGTGGAGTACTTGGACGCGTGTGATGGAGCATTGTCCTGCATGAAAATCATGTTTTTCTTGAAGGATGCAGACTTCTTCCTGTACCACTGCTTGAAGAAGGTGTCTTCCAGAAACTGGCAGTAGGACTGGGAGTTGAGCTTGACTCCATCCTCAACCCGAAAAGGCCCCACAAGCTCATCTTTGATGATACCAGCCCAAACCAGTACTCCACCTCCACCTTGCTGGCGTCTGAGTCGGACTGGAGCTCTCTGCCCTTTACCAATACAGCCACGGGCCCATCCATCTGGCCCATCAAGACTCACTCTCATTTCATCAGTCCATAAAACCTTAGAAAAATCAGTCTTGAGATATTTCTTGGCCCAGTCTTGACGTTTCAGCTTGTGTGTCTTGTTCAGTGGTGGACGTCTTTCAGCCTTTCTTACCTTGGCCATGTCTCTGAGTATTGCACACCTTGTGCTTTTGGGCACTCCAGTGATGTTGCAGCTCTGAAATATGGCCAAACTGGTGGCAAGTGGCATCTTGGCAGCTGCACGCTTGACTTTTCTCAGTTCATGTTCAGTTATTTTGCGCCTTGGTTTTTCCACACGCTTGATTGTTCGATGATCACGCTTCAGAAGCTTTGCAATTTTAAGAGTTCTGCATCCCTCTGCAAGATATCTCACTATTTTTTACTTTTCTGAGCCTGTCAAGTCCTTCTTTTGACCCATTTTGCCAAAGGAAAGGAAGTTGCCTAATAATTATGCACACCTGATATAGGGTGTTGATGTCATTAGACCACACCCCTTCTCATTACAGAGATGCACATCACCTAATATGCTTAATTGGTAGTAGGCTTTCGAGCCTATACAGCTTGGAGTAAGACAACATGCATAAAGAGGATGATGTGGTCAAAATACTCATTTGCCTAATAATTCTGCACTCCCTGTATATATATATATATATATATATATATTTTTTTTTTTAAATATATATCTAAAGCTATATATCTAAATGAATATAAACATATATATATATATATATATATATATATATATATATATATATATATATATATACTGTATATACAGATAAATATTAAGAAATATCTATTTTAAATAAAGACAATTTTTCTAAAAGTGAAGAACATAGGAATTTCAAGAATTTCTATTCAAAACGCATCAAAACATTAAAAATTAATAAAATTATATAGTATGTTTAAAAGTATGTGACTGGGAAGGGATCAAACGTGTATATATACTATATATTAAAGATAATAAAAAGTGTATATGTGATTGTAATATTTTATTTTAAAATGTTTTGGCTGTTTTTACACTTTACTTCAGGTCTCAAGTCATGATAAATATTCTAGCAAAGTTATGGCTTTCGCTTGAGGCCAAGCTATAACTTTCAACTTATAATACCAGCGTTATTTAGCACGATTGCAATATCCATTGAAAGTATAGGCTGCACTAGAGTTATGTTGGCCACACTAATCCTTCTCTGGTAAATGGGACTTACCATAGATTTATAATATCAAGTTATGAGAAATTGATAGCCCGGTCCAGCAATAATACGTATTGTGTCCAGCGATATCTTTAGCACACCTCTTGTATCCTGGTCCAATGTGTTTCCAGTGACTTGTTATAACAACTTCAGAGCTTGAAGTAATGGAAACTGCTCCATTGTGTTTATTTTGTATATGAAATAGCTGTTTTTGCTATAAGATTATTTTTTTTTTGGAATGAAGTATTCAATTGCAGTTTGGATGAAAAATATAGTAAATATTATTTTTTATAAAAATATAAAAAAATATTAATACAATTAAACTGCCTCTTCAGTTAATGCTTTCCTTTATGCTATAAATAAATCAATTTAGATTACACTCAGTTTTATTATAATCAAATTAAAAAAACAGACAATTTTAATGTTTTATGCATTTGTTTTAGGCTACAAGGGCGGGCCGATATGCAGCGTCGCACGCAAAAGCCAGCGACGACAAATTTTGCGCTGGTTTGGTATCCTATATACGGAGTAACATAGAAGTTACGCTCGTATATTTCACCCTTCGGCCGTAGTTTTTTGGCCCATAGAGTGATATACCAAACCCGCGCAGTTTGGTATCCAATATACAGAGTAAGGACTTACGTGGCGAAAATGGAGAAATCTTACTCCATTTTCACCTCGCCACAAAATGCAGGCGTAGTAACTCCCTAAACTACCTGCAAAATAAAACCTAACACCTAACGCATGCGCAATGTCTATATACTTGCCAACCGCAATCCCCCGCCGCAATCCCTAATAAAGTGTTTAACCCCTAAACCGCCACTCCTGGACCCTGCCGCCACCTATATTATATGTATTACCCCTAATCTGACCCCCCCTACACCGCCGCCACCTATATTATATGTCTTACCCCCTAATTTGACCCCCTTACACCGCCGCCACCTATATTATATGTCTTACCCCCTAATCTGATCCCCCTACCCCGCCGCCACCTACATTAACTATATTAACCCCTAATGTGAGCCCCCTACCCCGCCGCCACCAACATTAACTATATTAACCCCTAATCTGAGCCCCCTACCCCGCCGACACCTATTTTAAATATATTACCCCCTAATATGATCCCCCTACACCGCCACCACCTATATTAAATTTATTAACCCCTAATACAATCCCCCTACACCGCTGCCACCTATATTAAATATATTAACCACTAAACCTAAGTCTAACCCTAACACCCCCTAACTTAATTATTATTGAAATAAATCTAAATAATATTAATATTATTAACTAAATTATTCCTATTTAAAACTAAATACTTACCTATAAAATAAACCCTAAGATAGCTACAATAAAATTAATAATTACATTGTAGCTAGCCTAGGGTTTATATTTATTTTACAGGTAACTTTGTATTTATTTTAACTAGGTACAATAGCTTTTAAATAGTTAATAACTATTTAATAGCTACCTAGTTAAAATAATTGCCAAATTACCTGTAAAATAAATCCTAACCTAAGTTACCATTACACCTAACACTACCCTATCAATAAATTAATTAAATAAACTACAATTATCTCAACTAAAATACAATTAAATACACTATATTATATTACAAAAACAAACAAACACTAAATTACAAAAAATAAAAAAAGATTACAAGAATTTTAAGCTAATTACACCTAATCTAAGCCCCCTAATAAAAAAAGCCCCCCAAAATAATCAAATTTCCCTACCCTAAACTAAATTAAAAAAGTAATCAGCTCTATTACCAGCCCTTAAAAGGGCCTTTTGCGGGGCATTGCCCCAAAGTAATCAGCTCTTTTACCTGTAAAAAAAAAGAACAACCCTCCCCCCATTACAACCCACCACCCACACACCCTACTCTAAAACCCACCCAATCCCCCCTTAAAAAAACCTATGTCTAACCCCCAAATGGTCCTTACCTGTCCTGAAGACCGGCGGAGAAGGTCCTGTTCAAGGCGGAGAAGTCTTCTTCCAAGCGGCAACCTCTTCTTCTTCCAGGAACCAGCTGGCGCGGAGTGGAGGAGTTGAAGACCAATGACCGCGGAGCTGAAGACCGTCCACTCTGGAACTGAAGACCGGCGATGCTGGAACTGAAGATCGGCGACACTGGAACTGAAGACCGGAGCCATGGAGGGTGGAGGATCCTCTTCATACGATCTCCGCCGTACACTGAATAGGAATTCAAGGTACGCGATTAAAAATGGCATCCCTTGAATTCCTATTGGCTGATTTGAGCCTTCAAATTCAAATCAGCCAATCGGATGAGAGCTACTTTAATTCTATTGGCTGATTTGAATAGCCAATAGAATTATTGCGCCAAAACCTGTGCCGTATATCGGATCGCGCCCCAAATGTGCATTAATTAATGCACTCACATTCTTTTAAAATAATTATTTTCTGCTATATAATATTTTACAAGAAATTATTTGAAGAAACTGTAAATTCTCAAAAGGGTGTGTTGATCTAATATATTTGCAATAATTTGGTTCTGAGGTTTATTTTTAACCAATGTGCAACTGAATTTAAATGTTACAATTAAAGTACTATAAATTCTAATATATGTTTTGGTCAAAGAACAAAGCTCACTTTCAAAACTTAATCCTTCTCTAATATATCGACAATATAATTTTTATATATTTGGATTAATTGTGAGCTCATATATATATCTGCTATATTAAACAGTTATATACTTTTTAATATTTAATACAGCAAATTATATTATATGGAGATTTGTGTGGTTAACAATAGATTAGCTATGAACATAAATTGTAAAACAAAAAGTAACTTCTGCTAAGAAAAAAACTACAAAATATTTTGATTACCATTTAATCAGATCATGCAGTAGCCTTTATCTGTTTAATATATTCACAGTGCTACATTGAATGTTGACCAATCTCAGAGTTTTAAAATAATATTTTTAATATATTAATTAATACTAATGTTTATTTATATAATTCATTATGCATTCTTAATTTTTTATTTTATGTTTTACTGAATCAACTTTTAAATTTATTAATATTAAATAATTTCTTATTTAATAATTTCTGATTTAATTTTTAACAAAAATAGGATTCTTATCTTACCTTATTTTACAGTATTATTATTATTAATATATATATCGTCACTGTCGTGATGACGTCACTGATGTCTGGTTAAGCTATCATTACTGTTGATGCGGATCCTTGCGCTGTTTGTGGGTGTGTGCCGCTTGGGCTGGCTGATTGGTTGTTACACTGGGGGAGGTGGGTATCTAAGTGTGAGCTCCGGTTCTGCTTGTTATGTCCGCTTTGGATACCATTGACAAAGGCTCCTGTGAGAGCCGAAACTTTTGGTTCACCTTGTACTATTAAAATGGATTGAAAATCCTGTTGTGCCTGCTGTGTGAAGTTTCTGGGGAGTACGGATACCGTCCGTTGGATTCATCACTTTGTTTGCTGTAAATGTGTTTGGCAGTGCACCAGGTGGCTGTTTGATCGGAGTGTGCCGTTTCCAAATTGAACTTTGTCTATTGCATTATTGAAACGTGCACCTAGTTTTGTTACAGCATTTATATTCACCATTATTACTTTCAAATTTTGAGTTCCATTGGCCAGTGGAATATCAATTCAGGACTCTCTCACTTACTAGTGTGAGCATCGTCTCCTACACCTACTTTTAGTTCTGTGTGTACTACCCTGAGTGGTATGGAACCGTCATGTTCTGTACAAGATGCTGCTTTAACTGAAGACCCCTATGGGAATATAGAGGATTTTGCGTTCACTGAAGCAGACGCAGCACGTATTCGTTGTGAGGCTGACTTGCAGGAGCTGCAAGAAACGAAAGGTGAGACCGCCACTAATATTTACCATAAACTGCTACATTTAGAAAAAAAGGAGGTAGACTTCCACTTACACGCAGTTTACCCCTGTCAAGGTATTTGAAATATTATTAAATAATATATAGAAGTATATTTATCTTTATTTAATAAATCTGTGGATGTGCACATGGTCTCTAGACAAAGGTTTGTTTCTGGGAGATCTCACACACTCAATATGCTAAATTATGCAATTGTATAATTTAGCAAGACACTGAAATATAACACAGTTTCTTTAACCCTCTGCATGATTGCCTGGGAACCAATGTTAAATGACAACATGCTTATACTTAGAGCAGGATACATGCCCATATATGGGTTTCCTCCAAGGAAGATGCCGATCCGTCTGAGGAGATGTGAAAAATACAGGCATTTTTCAAAAGGGACCGGTAATTAGCACAGATTTATTTGAGTGGCTCATGCTGTGTGAGTACTAACCCTGGGAAATACCAGATGTGGTGATTAAGATAACACAGAGAAAACACAGACAAATGCTAAGGTGTGACTCTGAACATACAGCACACAGTGAAGGCACATGGCTTACATTATGATTTCAAAACAACGGTATATATTTTAATGGATATGAGATGTATATATATATATATATATGTGTGTATATATATGTGTATATTTTGAAAGCATGAATATCTTAGCCTCTGTGTGTTTAAAAACATGAATAGATGTTTATGGACCTGAAGAGAAGTGATTATTAACATTTATTTTTTTATTTCAGATCTACATAGACAGGATTCACTTGGAATACAGTACAATACTGAATTAAAAATAAGATATTATTCACATATAAATGCCAGGATACCGATAAAATTGTAATGCATTTTAAGCTAATAATTAGCAGTATTAAATTACCTTAATATAATAAAATGTATATAATATAACATATTTGGTATCAGAATAATCAGAAAAAATAACCTAATATTAACCATCTGTAATTGGGGTTATATATGATTAATGCAGAGAGTGTAATCTGATTAAATAACCACTTTATGAAAATAATTAAGTTGTTTAAAAAAAAAAAAAAGTTCAGAAATGCTGTATTGTATTTCTATGTTGTACTGTATGCTGCCACCCGGTGTTGCCATGAGAGAACTACAGCCAGAAAGCCTTTTGGCTGTTAAATATAAGATATTCAAATGACAAGGGACAAGGCCGTGGGCGTTTCCAACATTCACCAATGACTGAGAACAAACAAAAACCCCAACATAGAGACTAAAAGGAGGTTGTTGTGTTGACTGATCCAGAAAGGAGTAACTGCTGCAGTTATTAATCAAAAGCACACACCTACTATTGGACTCCATATGCTTTACCCCAATTTTGAATTTCTGAGGTGAATTGGACCTGTTAAGAAATATTGGAAACTGGATTGCTGTTTATTTGGTGAAGTATATTGTATTTTAAATTGGTAGTCATAAGCCTAGGTATTGTTTAAATCTGTGTCTGATTGGCTAAGTAACTCATCTATGCAAGTTCTGATATTGTCAGTTAATTTGGTATTAGGATAAATTGCAGTTAAATAGCAGAATATATATATTATCCTATTGTTTTATAAACACTGTTTAGAATTGTATTGCTTGGATGTTAAAGGTTTTTAGTCCCATTGTGTTAAATAAATAAAAGGCTGAACTGTGAAGGTATATTTTTCTGGGTTTTGTAAGAAGGATAGCATATTTTAAGAGTTGGTTTTAACGCATATAAATTTTGTGTCATATTCTAATATTGCAAATATATTTCAAAAATGTTCATGGATATTAACTAAATAAAAGAGTTCAGGTATTTATATTAATTTTATTGTTTCTAGTAGATGCATGTTTATTAAGGGCTTCTATTTTTAAAGACAATTATTGGTTGTATTGTGTCATAACCCTGCCATAAGCTGATATATATTATTTGGATAGCACTACTAAGATTTTCATAAATATACTGACATAATAATTGGAGGCACTGCTGAGATTTATTAATATTCCATCATATTTGATATAATATATTTATTGTAGATAGAAATTATTATAAAAGAGAGAAAAAGTTTCATATTTTGATATTAATATTTTGAAGAGTTGAAATATTGATTTTCATATTTCGAGATTGATATTAATATCTTGAAATATTATTAAAGATTAATTTTTGAAAGATTAATAAAAATATTAATTTTTCATATTTAAAAATTAATCAAAAATATAAATTTTTCATATTTTCAAAGTTAATCAAAAATATAAATTTTTCATATTTCGAAATATTAATTTTTCATATTTCAAAATTAATAATATTTTTTTTTAAATATAAAGTTTTTTTTCTTCTCTCTTTTTATTGGCAAAAATTGTATTAGCGTTTTAATTTAACTGAATACTAAACCAATATAATAATGTCTGTAGCCAGAAGTGACTCATTTAATTCTATACATAGCGATGAAAATCGTCCCATAACCATACCTATTACTAAAGGTCAGATCCATAAGAAAGATATCTTAAATTACCTTAAAGGGAAGTTTAATATTGCGGGTGAATTAAATGATTTTATGGATACGCTTTAAACTAGGGCTAAAAATATTACCGTTAATAATAATATGTGGAATGAAGAGAATTAATTCTTCCAGGAATTATTAATGATTAATCAATGCAAAGCTCCCAAAAAGCGAGAAGAACTAATAGTAAAATCTTGGCCCCTCTTAATATGCATGATTGACGAAATGTCGTTTTGTGTCACAGACAAACGATTGCAAATACAGGAGCTAGAAAATAGTATTCGTTCCTCGCGCAGACGCGAAGAGGGTTTAAAAATAGCCAAAAATAAAATGGATGAATTTGCCCAAAACCTAACCGCCTTAGATAAGCATAATACAGACTTAATCGCACAGATACAAGATTTAAATAAACAGCTTGCGCAAAGCCAGAGAGAATTAAGCGATTTAAAAAGGTCATATCGCCATAATGAAAACCCTTATATTAACAGTGAGAATAATGCAGATAATGCTAACTCCTTCAGCGAACGCGTCAGGGACGAGGTACAAAAACATATGGAACAGTATAGACAAATGACCCCTAACGGGTCAGAAGTAGATTTCCCAAATAGGCAGTCACCTCATGATGCAAATCCAGAGGATTGCTGTAGCACAGCTGGCGCGGGGGAGGGAAACTCTAACAGAGAAACCCAGAGTAAGTCTGATAAAGTCTATGATTCCCATAAAATAATCACCTTCGTACAACGCACAGTACCTATATTCTCCAATAAGGGAACAACATCTGTAATTGATCATTTACAGGTTTTTGAAAATGCGTTAGCTATAATGAATGTTACAAGTGAGAAATTGAAAATTGAAGTTCTGCCCTGGGTATTTGACAGTAAGCATCACAAATTCTTTGCTTCACTAAAGGATATGAATATTCATTCCTGGAATGGGGTAAAACGACAATGCAGAAAAGAATTCGGGCAATATCGCACTAAAACTGCCGCGAAAATAGCGGTATATGGTTTAAAGTGTCGTGCGAATCAGAGTCCAATCGAATTCCTTTCTGTATTGAAAAATGCATACAGTATGGCTGAAGATAATCCCAAATTTGATGGCTCAGAATTTGTAAATTTATTTTTTGAAGCACTGCCTACACCCATCAAAATCAACTTAGCTAGAGATTTTGATGAGGACTGCTCATTGGAATGGCTGATCAAAGAGAGTATGAAGTTATACTCTATTCAGCAGTCCAGTGAGCAGGGGGTTAAAAAGGAGTCAAAACCCAAAATTGTGGCAGAAACTAGGGTGTCACCTAGCCCCCTCAATTTGGAGTCTAAAAAGAGGACTTATGCAGAGGTGGCCAGTCAAAACAGGCCATCTCCACAGAGGTTTAATTCTGCCCCTCCCCCTACACAGGTTGAGGCGCAGGGAGACTATAACCAAAGTGGGGGACATAATCAGGTGAATAATTACTCACAAAGAGAATACTCAGCAAATAATTGGTATCCACGCAAGGTTAGATACAATAGGCGGCGAAGATATTCTCAGGGTAACCAGACACCCCAGGTATATAATGCTCCCCAAAGTACTAATGCGGAACAAGCTGAACCCCAGGGGCAACCACGCCAGAATAGAAATAGCGGCCCTGATTCTTAGGGAACCCAATGGTCCAGGAATCATTACAATGGGGCACCAGGAGATAGACCCAGGGGTAGAGGTAACTTGTACAATAAGGTAGATATGCTGTTTACCCAGTTAAATCGGTTGAGCGAACAAATCGCTAATATGAGTCAAAAATCTACGGCTCAGCAACTGAAAATACTTTTTTAGGGGTACAGCCAGTGGTCAGCAGTGGACCACAGGCACAGTCATAAATACTGCAGCATCACCTGAGGGGGAGGGGAGAGATATACAAAATGTAATAATAAATATCAATGATACTAATCATGTTCCTTCCCCACAGACCGAAAACGGACAATTTAGCTGTGATGACAGGCAACCTCATCCTGGAAAAATTAACAAAACTCTTCCCTTGCAGCTCTCCCCTAACCTTATCTCCACAGATGCAGTACAAAAGAATCCAGCCGACCCTGTCATAGAGGAAACAGGTAGGTATGAAGGTTCCTCTGCATCGAATGACACGGCAAATTCAGGTAATACGTGGCGAAGCCCACAAATGTATGCTAACGCCAACTTTATGTGTGAAATGGTAGAAACTGCAGGAAGATATTATGTATTAGTTGAGCTGCAAGATTCAGTCTCCAACCCTATCAGGGGATTAATTGACACTGGGTCACAGGCAACTATCTTATCCCACAGGTACTACACACAGCTAAATGAGCTAACACCCCACAAACCTAAAATAAAAGAATTTGACGGTTCTCTAATAGGTGTTGGGGGTGACTCCCTAAAAGTTTACGGTACTTCCTGGTTAAAATTTAAATTGGGGAACAGGGTCATAAGACACCCTGTCGTCATAGTGGATCTGCCAACTGATCGTTTAATTATTGGTAGTGATCTCCTGAAACGATTAAGCACCATAATTGATTGCATAAATAATGTAATTTGGTCACAAGTTAAGAGACCTATCAATTATGAAAAATCTGGTATATCTCTCGCCCGACATAGCTGTCACGTGGTGGAAGAGAAACCAGATGCTGTGGAGATTCATTTCAGGAATAACTCTGTACCTGAAATCACTATTCTACAAATAGATGATCAGACTCCTTTTAGTGGCTCTGATGGCCTTTTAGTGGCTCTGATGGTAATACTTTTAAAATATCGCCTGGAAAGATAGTGAATATTTCCCTAGATGGCGATGTATTAACCATATCACTCCACAAGGGGGATCATAAAATCCCTAAGGGGGGAGGCCACACTCAATACCTCACAGGGATTGAGAGAGTTAAAGAGGATCTATTTATCCCAATACAAATACATGACCTTGGTAAAACCAAGTATGCTAAAATAAACTTAAAACAGGAAGCTAGCTATATAAGCGAAGGTTTATTAGCGCAAATAGCTGAACCTAAAGTGATTAAATATCTTTCTCCCCAAGACCACTGTGTCAACGGCCTGGATGACAGGTCTGAAAGCTATAACATCACAGCTAAGTGCTTATTATCTATCTCTATTGGCAATAAGTCAGTGAAGCACCTGTTTTTAGTTTTAAATACTCCCCATAATCAAATATACATTGGCAATGATATCTTACATAGATATGCCATACAAATAGATTTGATTAATTCTTGCCTCTGGAGCAGGTTAAAGGGGGACCCTGAAGTATTTCAGGATGAAAATGCAGCCCTGAAATCAAACCAGCAATTGCCATATGCCGTGAATATGCAGTTATCTAGCGATGTTATAATTCCTGCTGGGGCTGATAAATTTCTTTTACCCTTACAGGTAAAGAGAGGTCAGAAATTAAAAACTTCTGAAACACTAATTTGCCTCTCCCATAGAATACAAAATCTGGGTGTCACAGTAACCTACACTCCTATGGTGAATATTGGAACTGTTCCAATACATATTGTTGTGCATAACATGACCCCACAGGATATAACATTATCCAAGGGAACTACCATAGGATATGCACTGGAATCAAGTTATTACACTTTTGGATTCCAGAATAATGTAATTGGGCTAATACCTGAAGAATACTTAACTGAAGAACAATTAATAGAACAATCCTTTGCATCTATGCCAGAGGGTCTATTTAATATTCAGTCTATTTATCCCTTCAGCTCAGAGGAAGGCATCTGTAAAATTGAAGAAGCCTCTCTAGTGTTTGATCAGCCAATCAAACAGCAAGATTACCCCATTGCCCAGAGTCATGGGAGCAATGTAAATTATAATCAAGGGGATCTCACCTCTAGACTGGAAGAAGCCTATGAAATAGGACAGCCTGAAATCTTTCCAGGATTTCAGCAAATAGTCGAAGAGCAAATATCCTTAGCTAATGGCTGTTCCAGCGATGATGAACGCCAACAGCTGCGAGAACTCCTGATGGAGTACAAGGATATTTTTGCTAAGGATTCTTATGACTGTGGTACTACAGACTTGCACATTGCAAGAATACAAACAGATCCCGATGCACCACCTGTATTTGTCAAACAATACAGACTTCCCTTAGCCTCATATGATTCTCTTGCAGAGATCATAAGGAATTTGGAAGAAAGAGGTATTATCAGACAGGTGCACAGCTCTTATAATAATCCTATTCTAGGTGTCCTTAAGCCCAATGGACAATGGCGTTTGTGCGCTGACTTAAGACAGCTAAACAAACGAGTATACATGTCTGGCTGGCCTGTATCATACATTGACCAGTGCCTAGCACAAATGCAGGGATCCAAGATATTCACTGCCATTGATTGTGCACAGGGATACTGGACCATAAAGGTACATGAAGAGGACCAATATAAGCTAGCATTCTCCTTCCAAAAGGTCCAATATGCATTCCAGAGACTTCCTTTTGGATACATAAATTCTGGACATGAATTTGCTGTATTCATGCATAAGGCTATGCCTGATGCACTGGAAAGGGGGACCTTATCTTATGTTGATGATGTTTTAATCAAAAGCACAGACTTTGAAAAACACGTCGCAGAGCTTAAACACGTCCTCAGCCAACTTAAAAGGGCAGGTGTCAAATTATCGCTACAAAAAGCTCAATGGTGCCGCACTCGTGTAAACTTCTTGGGACATGAAGTTACCTCTGAAGGATTAAATCCCCAAAAGAAAAAGGTGGAAGCTATAGTGAAATCTAAAAACCCAACTAATTTAAAGGAATTGAGATCATTCCTGGGTATGACAAGTTATTCTCACAAATTCATTGATAATTATGCAGAATTAGCTAAACCACTACTACTTCTTCTAAAGAAAGATGTGAAATGGCACTGGAGTGAGTCTCAAGAGACAGCCATCAGAGAGCTGAAGAGAAAACTCACTCAAGCACCTTGCTTAGCGTACCCTGAAGGTGGTAAACCTTTCTTCTTAGAGACAGGTTACACAGATATAAGCATGAGTGCTGTGTTATACCAAAAGCATGATCATTTGAACAAAGCCATTGCTTATGCGAGCAAAAATCTATCCCCAGTAGAAATAAAATTTAGCGATTGCGAAAAAGCCCTCTTATCTACTGTATGGGCTCTACAAAATTTCCGCAGCTATATACAGGGCGAGAAAATTATTGTAGAAACGGCCCACCAGCCTTTGCTATATTTGCAAAGTGAGAGAATAAGAGATGGGAATTTGTCCTAATAGCCGCGTAACAGCGTGGACTCTTTCCTTACAAGGCTGGCCACTAGAAATTCGCTACAAGCAGAATAAAAAGAATCCAGTCGCACAAGGGCTTGCTGAGCTCCACGACTGTACTGCTAGAGATCCTGGGGAAGAATTATCAGAAGATGATTTTCTGGAGGAACAATTGCTTTCCCCATATAAAATATACAATGGGGACCATTGTCAAACATTACCTTGGGTGTATGTTGATGGTTGTTCTTACCATGCCACTATTGATAATGAGCACAGATTAGTCACTGGCATTGGTATAACTGGGGCAAATGGATTCCCAAATATATCTATAGGTTTCAACATTGGACCAAGATCCAGTCAAGTTGCAGAACTAACTGCTGTTTTCAAAACCATTGAAATGGCTATTGAACATGGTATTCATGAATTTGTGATCATAACTGACTCAAATTATGTGCGTGACAGTTTTGTCGAATACCTGCCAACTTGGAAAAGAAATGGCATGCAGAAAAGCAATAACAAACCAGTCAAGCATGGCAAGTTGTTCTGCGAGATTGATAATCTTGTAGTATCCAATGGTTTAACCATACACTGGAAAAAGACCAAGGGTCATTCCAGAGTTCTAGGTCCTGATAAGGAAGGCAATGATCTTGCGGATTCATTAGCCAAACAAGGAGCCATAACTGGAGAACTCCTTAATATTGACCACTTAATGGGTGCAATTCAGGTAGAAGCCATTACCAGAAACCAGGCAAAACAACAGAGTGAGCCTAACTTGGTACAATGGAGTCAGGATTCTCCTAGTGAGGACCTGATCACTAGTCAAAAAGAAGACCCCATTGTAGGCATCTTCTATAAGCACATAGAAGATCCTGAAAGCAACCCCATCTCAAAAGATGATTGTATTGGAAAAGAAGATCTTAGAATCTTAATAAGATCTAGATCACAATTCAAGTTACAGGATGGTTTGTTAATTAGAACCTCCAAAACTGGCATCCAGCAGTGGGTAGTACCCACCAAGTTCCGAGGTCTAATGCTTCAACATGCCCATGATGCTCCTACATCTGGTCATCGCGGTGCCAAACTCACGTATGAAATATTGCATGATTACGCTTTTTGGCCACACATGTTGAAAGATGTTCAAACCTACTGTCAAGGGTGTTTAATCTGTCCACAGTTCCAACCCACTGCACCAATGCATAGAGCGCCATTGCAGAAAAGGGGGATGGTAATGCCATGGTCAGATATACAAATTGATTTTATTGGCCCAGTAACAAGATCATCAAGAGGTAACAAATACATGTTAACCGTGATATGCCTGTTCACTAAATGGGTAGAGTGCATTAGTACACCTAACAATAGTGCTGAAACATGTGCAGCATTGCTCATCAACCATGTATTTTCCAGATTTGGTTTGCCCCAAAGAATCGAATCAGATCGGGGGACCCACTTCACTAGCGAAGTGATGACAAAAATGTGGAAAATACTAGGGGTTAAAAGAAAGCTCCATATTGCTTATAGAGCTGCCTCAAGTGGTGGTGTAGAGCGTTACAACCAGTCCATTGTTAAAATCCTCAAAAAGTTTGTGAGTGAAACAGGTAAAGACTGGGATGTAAAACTACCTCTAGTCTTAATGGCATTAAGAGCAACTCCAAGTAGTGCTACCAAAATGTCACCTTTTGAGCTGATGACTGGTAGAATAATGGTTCTACCTCAACATCTGCTGTAACGTACATCAGACCAAAACTTGATAAACGCTGCCAATACACATCAATATGTGGAGAACTTAAGAAAACATCTGCAACATGCCTTTGCATTTGCTCAAAGGAATTTAGAAAGAGCCGCAACTGCCACTAAAACCTATTATGATCTCAAAACGTCCAAAAAGGAATATGAAATAAATGATAAAGTTTATCTTTATAACTTTGGAAGAGATCAGGCTAGGGAGAAGAAATTTCTTCCCTCATGGAAAGGTCCTTTCGTCATTACTGACAAAATATCTCCAGTGGCCTATAAAATACGGATCCCCAAAAATGAAAGTTTCATAGATAAATGGGTCCATATAAATCAACTGCGAGCATGTCATCCCAGATCCCAACTACAAGTCATAGAGGGAGAATGAAGTGTCATATCCCAAAATGAACTAAAGACCGACTGTAGTTTAAAGATGACCAGCTCAAAATTGACAGACTATCTACATAGAAGACTGTCCATGATGTCTACGGTCAACATCCTCACCAAATACCACTAACTTTGATTCAATTCAAATACATGTGTCCTACATATTTTTGAATTTGATAGGGGATTTATGTCAAGGTATTTGAAATATTATTAAAAAATATATAGAAGTATATTTATCTTTATTTAATAAATCTGTGGATGTGCACATGGTCTCTAGACAAAGGTTTGTTTCTGGGAGATCTCACACACTCAATATGCTAAATTATGCAATTGTATAATTTAGCAAGACACTGAAATATAACACAGTTTCTTTAACCCTCTGCATGATTGCCTGGGAACCAATGTTAAATGACAACATGCTGATACTTAGAGCAGGATACATGCCCATATATGGGTTTCCTCCAAGGAAGATGCCGATCCGTCTGAGGAGATGTGAAAAATACAGGCATTTTTCAAAAGGGACCGGTAATTAGCACAGATTTATTTGAGTGGCTCATGCTGTGTGAGTACTAACCCTGGGAAATACCAGATGTGGTGATTAGGATAACACAGAGAAAACACAGACAAATGCTAACAGTGAAGGCACATGGCTTACATTATGATTTCAAAACAACGGTATATATTTTAATGGATATGAGATGTATATATATAGATATATATATGTGTGTGTGTATATATATGTGTATATTTTGAAAGCATGAATATCTTAGCCTCTGTGTGTTTAAAAACATGAATAGATGTTTATGGACCTGAAGAGAAGTGATAATTAACATTTATTTTTTTATTTCAGATCTACATAGACAGGATTCACTTGGAATACAGTACAATACTGAATTAAAAATAAGCTATTATTCACATATAAATGCCAGGATACCGATAAAATTGTAATGCATTTTAAGCTAATAATTAGCAGTATTAAATTACCTTAATATAATAAAATGTATATAATATAACATATTTGGTATCAGAATAATCAGAAAAAATAACCTAATATTAACCATCTGTAATTGGGGTTATATATGATTAATGCAGAGAGTGTAATCTGATTAAATAACCACTTTATGAAAATAATTAAGTTGTTTAAAAAAAAAAAAAATTCAGAAATGCTGTATTGTATTGCTATGTTGTACTGTATGCTGCCACCCGGTGTTGCCATGAGAGAACTACAGCCAGAAAGCCTTTTGGCTGTTAAATATAAGATATTCAAATGACAAGGGACAAGGCCGTGGGCGTTTCCAACATTCACCAATGACTGAGAACAAACAAAAACGGGGAGGGGTGAGATCAGATGATTTAAACTCCAGCATAGAGACTAAAAGGAGGTTGTTGTGTTGACTGATCCAGAAAGGAGTAACTGCTGCAGTTATTAATCAAAAGCACACACCTACTATTGGACTCCATATGCTTTACCCCAATTTTGAATTTCTGAGGTGAATTGGACCTGTTAAGAAATATTGGAAACTGGATTGCTGTTTATTTGGTGAAGTATATTGTATTTTAAATTGGTAGTCATAAGCCTAGGTATTGTTTAAATCTGTGTCTGATTGGCTAAGTAACTCATCTATGCAAGTTCTGATATTGTCAGTTAATTTGGTATTAGGATAAATTGCAGTTAAATAGCAGAATATATATATTATCCTATTGTTTTATAAACACTGTTTAGAATTGTATTGCTTGGATGTTAAAGGTTTTTAGTCCCATTGTGTTAAATAAATAAAAGGCTGAATTGTGAAGGTATATTTTTCTGGGTTTTGTAAGAAGGATAGCATATTTTAAGAGTTGGTTTTAACGCATATAAATTTTGTGTCATATTCTAATATTGCAAATATATTTCAAAAATGTTCATGGATATTAACTAAATAAAAGAGTTCATGTATTTATATTAATTTTATTGTTTCTAGTAGATGCATGTTTATTAAGGGCTTCTATTTTTAAAGAAAATTATTGGTTGTATTGTGGCATAACCCTGCCATAAGCTGATATATATTATTTGGATAGCACTACTAAGATTTTCATAAATATACTGACACCTCTCTAAATATCATAAACTAAGATTTATCCCTAGAGGTTTTAGGGTAAAAAACATACCTACGCTGGGCCATAATAACATTGAATTGTGCAGGAGGTGGTGTGGCATACTAAGTAAATGTTCTCATGACTTGATGCTTCTAGTAATAGAGGAGGTATCTAGACTTAAGTTAACTGTTAAGAAAGAAATTAAATCTGTTAAAGACTCACTTCTGGCTATCCTTATTTACCTCTGATACATCCACTGACTGGATTACTAAACTTAAAGGGCCATAATACCCAAATGTTTAAACACTTGAAAGTGATGCAGCATAGCTGTAAAAAGCTAATTAGAAAATATCACCTGAACATCTCTATGTAAAAAAGAAAGATATTTTACCTCAAAAGTTCCTCAGTAGCCACCTCCCATTGTAAAGTATTTCTAAGCAGCATTTTAGTGTGTTTGTCCTGGGACATCTGAAGGGACTAGCATTGTGCACTCTCATATTTTTTCACCAATCAGGTAAAGGAAGCTTACTATGAAATCTCATGAGAGTTAAGTCAAATCTCATGAGATCACAGTAAGAGTTCATGACCTCAGCACTGCTGATGCTGATTGGCTGCTGTTCATTTCTTAATTTTTTTAATTTTTTTTACCTGCAGCTGGGAGCAGCTGAGTATAACTTTTTACACAGAACTTACTCTGCTGAGCTGAGGAAATTGTGAGGTAAAATATCTTCCTTTTTTACATAGAGATGCTCAGGTGATATTTTCCTGTCAGCTTTTTACAGTTATACTGCATCAGTTTCAAGTGATTTAGCATATGAGTATTATGTCCCTTTAAGACTCAGGTTGACAAATATAAGCACAATTTATTTGCTTTTAAAAATAAGAAATTTATAACTGTTGAGAATGACTATAGGGACAAGAAAGTCTATAGTTGGCTTTTTGGTAGAGACAACAACCCTTGGGTAGGTCATAGAAAACAACATTTTAATAAAACTAGAAGAGTTCATTTTTCAACTGTTGACAGTAGTGGAGGGGATTCCTCTGATGGTGACAATCAGACTATACAAAACCCCACACTGAGTGGAGTAATTACTCAATCTGCACAGAAGCCCCCTTTAGCCCAAGGCCCAGAGGCAAATGCCTCTGGAGGGGAAGGGGCCACAAAAATAAAGAATCAACAGAAAAAGACAAAACAATAGTATATCATTTAAGTTCACGCCCCTTAACCACTGACAAATTAAAGGTGCTCAATAGAGGCTTATCTTTCGTGCCCACCCCCAGGTGTGATCTATTTTATCTCTTTGTTGACATGGGTAGGTTTCAAAGACAGCTTAAATTGAAGGATTTTTTCAAAGATAAAGGGGACTATATGCACAAACCCTTTAAGGCAGTAAGCTCCGTTGAACCTCCTAACACTCATTCCTCTATTAAAACATTCCATCAGATATGTACCTCCTCCATCTCTGAACTGCTTAAAACTATCCCCCTTTACAGAGACAATTTGAGTAAGGCTGAGAGACAAGCTATTAAAACCCTCTCTACTGATAGGGATATAGTTAGTAGGCCGGCGGACAAGGGAGGTGCCACGGTTGTATTGGACTACATCCAATACAAAAGCGAGGCACTTAGACATTTACATGACATAACTACCTATCAACAACTAAAGACTAATCCAACTAGGGTTTTTAAGAAACAGATTGACAAATTCTTAGGTCTGGCTCACCAGGCTGGTGTAATTGACGATGATGCATTTGGCTATCTGACTGTTGACTATCCCGTTTGCCCGATTTTATATCTTCTTCCAAAAATCCATAAAACGTTGGAGAACCCCCGGGCAGACCTATTGTGTCCGCCAGGGGGTCACTCCTACAGGCTTTAGCTGAATTCATTGACTTTTACTTGCAACTAGTTGTACAGAATACACGGGCACATCTTAAAGATTCATTTGAATTGATCAATTTGCTAAAAAATATTGAGGACATTAACCCTACTAATATTTTGGTGACCATGGATGTGGTGAGTTTATACACTGTTATTCCCCAGGCACATGGATTAGAAATGGTCAGACAATCACTTATTGACAATGCTCACTACACTGGCCCTCCTATTGAGTTTCTATTACATCTTGTGGAGTTCTGCCCGGAGAATTTTTTTTCCGTTTTGAAGATAACTATTTTTTAAAGGTTATGGGAACAGCGATGGGGTCGAACATGGCCCCATCTTATGCTAACATCTACATGTCGATGTACGAACGGCATAATATTTTCTCCAGACAAAACCCCCTTAAATTTTACCGTTGTTATATAGACAACGTCTTTCTGATTTTGAGTGGTACCCCTAAAACTCTTTTGGAATGGGTTAATGGCCTCAACATGCTTGATTCTACCATTCAGTTTAAAATGGAACAGAGTACTGAGTGTATCCATTTTCTAGATCTAGAATTCTTTAAAGTTGAGTCATTAGGTAGATGTAAACTACAGACAACCTTATTCGAGAAAGCCACTGCTAGGAATTCCATTCTGCACTATACAGTCTAGTAACTGGTAACTCATTTCAACACCCACATACTAACAGACGGTTCAAGATTAAGCACAGGTTGACGTGCACTTCTGAATTCATCATATATGCTATTATCTGTCCCTGTTCCATGTATTATATCGACAAGACGGTGACATCCTTCAGGGAACGATTTGCCAACCACAAGTCAGCTATTCGCCAGGCACTTGATAAAGGACGTTCTGACCAGCCTGTGGCACTGCATTTTTTGACTGCTGGACACTCCATCTCCTCCCTACGCACACTACTGATTGACCATGTACCATATCCTAAACGAGGTGGTGACAGAGAATTGGCACTTTTGAGGATGGAGGCCCGCTGGATATTTAATCTTGACACGGTTGCCCCTCGAGGTCTGAACTTTAACATTGACTATGGCTGTTGTTACAGGGCCAGATAAATTTGGGGTGTCATCCTAATAATGTTTCTTCCTACTCCTTGTAGGCATGATGTGTCTACATACCCCTCCTCTGGGGTTACATACAATGTATTGATTTATGGGGATGTTTCCCCTGGTGCTTGATTCTCATCTCCTTGATACCGATTGGTATAGAGGGTTTTGAGACTCGGCCTGTTCTATGGTATTATCCCATTTGCATTATCATGAGTGATAGGATTGAAGATGTGACCTAGTAATTATGGTCCCATTTTCTGTCTATGTATTATACACTTGTTTATACATTTAGTCACATTTGACACATTTCTGTTTATTTTCTCTCAGCTGGCCGCGGGCGGCCCTGCCCACATCCCTTGCCTGGTTTGTTTACACATTTCCTTATGTCCCAGTCTCCACAACAACCGGCATCACTAACGTCACTGGGGGCGGAGATGGCGTAATGACGTCACTGACGTCTGGTTAAGCTATCATTACTGTTGATGCGGAGCCTAGCGCTGTTTGTGGGTGTGTGCCACTTGGGCTGGCTGATTGGTTGTTACACTGGGGGACGTGGGTATTTAAGTGTGAGCTCCGGTTCTGCTTGTTATGTCCATTTTGGCTACCATTGATAAAGACTCCTGTGAGAGCCGAAACGTTTGGTTCACCTTGTACTATTAAAATGGATTGAAAATCCTGTTGTGCCTGCTGTGTGAAGTTTCTGGGGAGTACGGATACCGTCCGTTGGATTCATAACTTTGTTTGCTATATATATATATATATATATATATATATATATATATATATATATATATATTTTTTTTTTTTTTTTTAAATATAGCCAGCAACCAATCTCATAATTAGAGACTGCCCCACCATAAAAAGTTTAGTGCTCTGCTCTATATTAGTGTGTAATTATATTGTAAGTTAAATGTATTGTGAGCAGTGTTTGCATTATTATTTTAAATCTACCAGTACTTATAATTCCAAAAATAACTGTTTTCACAAAGCCCTTAAATTCTAAAAGTATGACCTTTTTTAATATGCTTAGGCTACACCTTCTAGAAATGTTTACAAATCATACTTTCTTACCTCTTTGAAAGAAAGATATCCACAAACTCATTTTACTTGTTAAATAAAGTTCAGACAGTTCAGTACCTAAAATATTAATAATACAAGTGTATTTTTATTATTCATATTTTTATAAGAGCCCATTTAAATTCATGATCATACTGGAAGAACTAAAAAGACTGAAAACTTGAAAATCTTGGTTAAATATTGTTTAAACAGAGAATAAACAGATAGAATGTATTTCCACCTTTTGAACTTGATAACATGTAGGTCAAAAAGTAACGTGTAGGTTGCAATAAGACAAGAACTTTGGTTTGTTTCCATAACTGAATATTTTTAAATCCCTATGTAAGTGATATCTGGTGAGATAACCATTTTGGCTCACACTCAAATTTGCAAAATGTGTGGAAGATCAGTCTAATATGTCTAAAAACACATTCTTGGTTGACATGAATTTATTTTGGACTCTAAGCCAAAATACAAAAGAGGCATGGAAGCTGAATGTTTTTTAAATTAACACCAAAGAGCAGTCTTCATTTCCAGCAAATTATTAATGACTCCATTTTGCTGCATTTATTTTCTGGTATTCCTACTGTAGCCAAATGTAAAACTCTAATAAATTGCTGCTTTATGAGGATAACTGGCTTTGAATTAAACTATAGGTTGAGAGGATAATGAAATCATGAGTGTTTGCTCATCTGACACGATATTTGTTTTGCTTATTTTTTTTTATAAAACCACATTGTGTTCTATTTCTAGCACACCTCTAATCTTTTCGCACATTATCATTTATATAATGAACGCAGGTCTCATGTTGCACAGTTTTGCAGATTTGGTATATCCAAATTTGACACTCATCTTCCTTGCCCTATGAAATGTCCTTTCTAATACATTTTCTTTGGCTTAAATGTAATTTAACCTATCCCCACATCTTCTTTATGGAAATAATTTATGGTATATAGTCTTCTTCCAAATATAAGATTTGCAAACTTTGGACCTCACAACCCCATACAGGGGGAAGGGCCAAATTACCCAACCTAACAAGAAGTATTCCATAACAAAAATCCCAATGAAAACACACAATGGAGAACATGTGTTAAAAAGCCACAGTATGAGTTAACAAATAGAAAAAGCAGAAACAACTAGGGTCTCCATGTACTAAGCAGTCAGCGAGCTACCCGCAACAAATCTTGCGTCAAAACTCGCAAACTGATATGTACAAAGTCGTCAACTATGTTCAAACTCGCATCTTTAAAATTGCAAGCGTACTTATCCGTCAAACCTCGCTACCTCTCCATTTTTCACTGTAATTACACACATTTGACCACCAACTCGCCAAAAACGAATGTACTAAAAAATCTATTTGTCTGCTCGCGACAATTTCCGCTCCCACCTCGTTATTTTTGCCTCGCCACCTTTTAGGTGGTGGGCAAGGTACAAAACAATAGGAAAGTCACTCTAGACGCCAGTCTAGACATATATAAAAGGCAGTAATATCAGCATTGTACTTACATTGTTCATTTCGGAAGCCATGGAGAGACTTCTGTATTTGTTTATTCTCTGTGTGATGCAAATCCGGTCTAGAAGACAGAATACTGGAAATGCCGCTAATCAAATGGTTAGAAGAAGGAGAGTTTGTGTCCCCCGTGTATTCCTTCCACGGGTTGGTTTGCACGGCCTTTCTGACCGAGAGATCATACAAAGATTCCGGCTTCATCGTGAATCCATATTACACCTAATAAAGTTGTTTAGAAAAATTGTACTTTTATAGGAGCAAAATTCTATTCCCGCGACTACTATGACGTTCGTGACACCTTGCATGTCACGTGTTAACAATTGGCAAGATAATTCAACTGAAAGTTAAGTACATCAGCTTAGTCACGGCGAGTGAGGCGTCAAATTTATCAATATTCCGCCACTGCTTGCGGCGGGCTAGACGTGTCTATTTATTGGGGGATTATTAGTACATAGTGACAGCGGACACCATTTCGCCCGCGGTGAGTAACGGCGAGTTTATCCGCGTCTACAATGACGGAATTGAATTGACGGCTTAGTACATGGAGCCCTAGGTGTTTTTTTTTTAACAGCAAGTGTGACCTTGGAAATCAAAGTTCCCCCGTTTAACATTAACCCATAGAAGCAACTGTCCCATGACAACCATTTTTGACTATCCACCCAGCTCAACTGAGGAAAGGAAACCCAAAACTTGTCATATGTTACAAAACCTAACAAGGGAGGATGCTTCTCACCTGTGTCTGGAACATACTGCTCAGCTTTATGTCAATATTAGTACTGCCCCTTCCTCCCTAATCACTAACTCACAACAACAAGTCTTCACTATTTTTCTTATGTCTAGGGCAAGTGAAGATCTAAACCCTTCCCTTCATTTTCCATGCTTCAGGGTTTCTCTGTATTAAGGCAATACATCAATGAACAATGTTTTTATTTTTAAAATTCTAGTTGCATGTAAGTAGTAATAATCAATAAGCTGAATTTATAACACCACATACACATGGTGCTTATATTTTTTTCATTTATTTCTTTAACTAAGATGGCGGGGAATTTTGGAGCCAATCTTATAATTGTTGAGTTAGTTTATTTTTTAATATGTTTTACATATGTCTAAATGCAAAATCACTGCACATCTCATCATTTCAGAAAATGTGAAATAATGGCTATATTAGATGGAGTTTTAATATAAATAATTGGAAACAATAGTTTAAAAGAAATTAAATAGTAAGGTGTAATGAAAAGGCATTAACCCTTAGCACTTTCCCACCTGGGTGCTAAGCACATTTGATGGTTTTTTTAATTTTACATTTTTTAAAATATTTTTTTAACTTTTTTTATTTTATTTTCAGATCCCCAAGACTTATACCATTGAAAAGGTTAGGCAATTACCTTTCCAACGGTGGGTCTTGGGGGTCTGTAGGCTTCTAAGCAGCATGCCCCCTTTCCCTATATTGTCCATTGTATTTTTTTAATAAAGTTGCGCTGTGACGTCATCATGTCATTACACGTGACATCACCACGCAAAACGTGAAGCCCCGGCGATGCCTGTCATTATACAGGCCCGATCGCCGGGGTAGGAGCGGATGGGAGCCCCCAGATCTCCCTAAAGGTGGGAGAGTGCTAGTGACGGCTCTGAGCCATCGTTAGCACCTGAGTGAGAAACTCTGCGACGGCTCAGAGTCGTTGTTAGCACTCAAGGGGTTAAGCGGGAATAAAGATAGTCATCATGTAGAATGTGAAGTAAAAAGGGAGTTAAAGTGGTGAAAATGTGAAGGCCAATGGAATGTTAGGGAACAGAAAATTAATTAGAGAAAAAGACTTGACTGAGAGAAAGACAGGGTTTCATGAGTAATTTTCGGAATCACTTCTTTACAGAAAGGGTGACTGATTCATCGAATAAACTTCCACAAGAGGTGGTAATGGCAAACACTATGAGGGACTTAATGCCTGGGAAAAGCATAAGGCTACCCTACAACTAGATACATGTATACTTTTAGGATCTTTCTCTCTCAAAAGGCAGAAAGGTAAACAATAGGTCCAAAAGGCTGGACAGAAAAGCATGATAAAGGGACAAACTAATGCCAGATTGGCAGCCTTCCAAGTCAGGAAGTCTGATAATAAAACAACAGCAGGAAACAGGTCTACTGACCCAGTCTCCAATCTAAAGATGTTTGACTTGAATCTTCTTAATTAGCCAGTTCTTGCTCATCTGGATCCGCTGGATTCTAGAGTAAGTCTAGAGAAAGATGGGGCAAATATCAAAATGTTTAAAAAGATGTTTAATCCCCAACACAACAACCTCTACAAAACGTGATCTAAGCAGTATGATTTATATTCACTGGCACAATCGTTACATGTTTGTCTTTGAGTTAGCCTGAGTTGACATTCAGTCATTTTTCTTTTTTTCATTTTTAAGTGAAATGGTGTTTTATATTTATTTACGCTCACAAAGTCTTGAGTCTCCATTCTAATTTTTAAATTAGTCATGCAAAAATTAGTATGCAGCTTGAGTTTTCTATTTATTTTCTATGACATTTCAAGCAGTTAGAAAAGACAACCACATTAAAGGGACACTAAACCCAATTTTTTTTCTATCGTGATTCAGATAGAGCATGCAATTTTAAGCAACTTTCTAATATACTTCTATTATCAAATTATTTTCATTCTCTTGGTATCTTTATTTGAAATGCAAGAATGTAAGTTTAGATACCGGCCCATTTTTGGTGAACACACTGTGTTGTTCTTGCTGATTGGTGGGTAAATTCACCTACCAATAAACAAGTGCTTTCCATGGGTCTGAACCAAAAAAATAGCTTAAATGCCTTCTTTTTCAAATAAAGAAAGCAAGAGAATGAAGACAAATTGATAATAGGAGTAAATTAGAAAGTTGTTTAAAATTACATGCTCTATCTGAATCAAAGTGAACAACAGCTTAAAAGGTACACACAATATATAGATTAAGCTTTTCTGTGTTTTGAACTTAAAGTGACATGAAACCTATAATTTTTTTTTGTGATTTAGAAAGAACATGCATTTTCAAACACCTTTCCAATTTACTTCTATTATCTTCTTTGCTTCATTTTCTTGATATCCTTTGTTGAACAGCATATCTAGATAGGCTCAGTAGCTACAAATTGGCGGCTGCACATAGATGCCTCGTGTGATTGGCTCACCAATTTGCATTGCTATTTGTTCAACATAGGTTATTTAAACAATGAAACAAATTAGATAATAGAAGTAAATTGGAATGTTGTTTATAATTGTATTCTCTACCTGAAATATGAAAGAAAAATTTTGAGTTTCATGTCCCTTTAAATATATATTAATGCAAAAACATTGTTTAATTTATATATCAGAAATTGATTAATTAAATAGGTGAAGAAAAATAAGCTTACAAAACAAATTATTTTAAAAGCACTTTTTATGTCCTTTGCCAATAAACCTGTAATATCTGCAGATATATTTCTGTACTCCAGATCTAACTGCTTAAAATTACATCCCACTTCTTCTTTTTGTTTGTGTACTATTATAATATTTAATTTATTTAAAAATGTATATATATATATATATATATATATATATATATATATATCTATATATAGATCGATAGATAGATAGATAGATAGATAGATAGATAGATAGATAGATAGATAGATAGATAGATAGATAGATAGATAGATGAGCTAAAACAACACTTGCACTCTGGATTTTCAAAAACAGTTTACTGTGAACGGTGACGTTTCGGGGACAAAGTATCCCCTTCCTCAGACACAGTGTATACAAAATTCAAGAAATATAAAGAAGTGAACAAACAGACCCTCCCCCCTAATTAGGACAAAAAAAACCCTAAAGAGTAACCATGGTAACCACTTAGTCACATAATAAACAAAAATCAGCATATAAGCAATGTGTATAATAAATATATAAAAATGTCTGAGCCTTTCTTGTGATTAATGAATCAATAGTGTGCATTATATAGTGACATTCATATCTAAAGAAGTTGCAACATAGATACATAATGGATTACAGATAGTCATAAAGTGCAGGATCAGCTATCTCTATCAATACAGTGATCGTAGTATTCCCCTATAGGATGCATGGGCATATTCCCCTTACATGTATAACATACACTCACATGCGATTAAAATAGATGGATTTCAGCAACATTCTCCAGCAAACTGACTCACACACCGCTGCAGCATGTACCTGGAAGAATCAGGAACTCACTCCCCGGTCCACGTCATGGTCACGTGTGTCTAAAGGAAGAATACAAAGAAAGCATCATCGTAACTATGACAGCAGAGCGTACACGCTTCACACTGTCAGTCAAATTTCAACACAGGAATTGCACCCATCTGTAACAGTTTCACTGCAAGTATGACCACATACAATGTTAATGATATTAGAGTATTAGCTCATCATCATCATAGATTGTATAGCTTGAAGTCAAATGTAAGTGTCAGTGTCAATTATGCTAATATAGGAAAAAGTGCGACCATTACTAGATATTGGGTAATTAAAGCCATATTGGTCCACTTTGTATATTCTACTAGTGAGTGAAAAAACACCCTTAACATAAAGTCTGTAATAACCATTCAGTACACAATCATGGACACTCATAATCAAACACCAATGTAACAAAAAATATATACAAGATCATCATAGACTCTCATTATTAGAGATAGCCCTGAATCTATAAGACACAGTGCCAAACAATCATAGTATTTAGCCCATTTGGCTGTAGTGTGTTCAAGCGATGAATCCACCTTGCCTAAACTTGTAACAATACTTTATTCCTATTACCTCCATGTTTGAGAGGGGGGACATGGTCAACCAGGACAAATCTAGATTGTTAAAACTATGTCCAGCTTCTAGGAAGTGTCTTGCCACCGACTGGTCACTCTTTATATTTTTGCACTCCTAATCACAGACTTGTGGTTAGCAAACCGCACTCTGGCATCATCTGAGGTCATCCCTACGTATAACCTCCCACAGCAACAATTTAGTAGATATACTACAAATGTAGTGGTACAAGTAATAAATACCTAGATTACAAGTTTTGCATTTGTGTTTTAACGCTGAAAAAATAGTCATTGCAGCGTTAAAACAGTAACGCAGCCATTACAAGTCTTCTCGGATCCACTGTACCTCAAGCATTTTAGCCTGTAATGCAACGTCAGTTCCCCACACGTAAAAATTAGGGGTTTTTTTTGGGACTTCCATGGCGCAGGCATTACAAGTTTTGCAGGGAGGCTAAAAAGCTTTGTTCCAGCCTACACTGACAAGAACCATTTCACAATCTAAAAGCAGTAGTTATGAGTTTTACACTACAAAACTGTTACATAAAACTCATAACTAAGAACCAGGAGCCACAGGGGTATTTGTCGGGATTGATAAAGGACTGTGAGACTGGTAAGTGGGCACAGCCGCATAGCAGTTTTTTACACTGACACAGATTCAGCTGTTTGTTTAGTAAGACCGATACCGATGTTATCTCACTTTTGGGGAATTAAGTAACCCTGGCACACCAACGTGGGCTGTCTGCATTAATGAGACTGTGTATATATTAACGGATAATTACCAAGCGTTGCCACTGCATAGGGGATCTATGGGCATTTGCATCTTGGGGCACTTATAAGACTATTTAGTCTTGACTTATTGTCTAATAGATTTCTGACTGAACCCATTGCTTTTCTATATCTATCTCTCTCTCTCTCTCTCTCTCTATATATATATATATATATATATATATATATATATATATATATATATATATATATATATATATATATACAGTATATACATACATAAAGATAGGATTTACCACACCTCAAATTTTATTGCATGACATTTCTGGTCATTCACCCCTTCCTCAAACAATGTGCTTTATGTGCTACTTTATGATAGAAATGATAGAACTGAGTTAAACAAGTCCCAGTGTTGTTTTGCAATTCTTCCAATACATGATAAAGATGGTGTTTAAGTAGTTACTAAAATAAATTGGTCACTTGTTATATTGAGACTGTATATTCTTTGGTAATGATCAGCATACATTATACCTACTGATATAATAATGTATTTGTATGAAACAATGTTAATCAATGCCTGTGGGCGGTCCTGGTAAGAAGTTGGTTCAATTAACGTCCTAATGATGACCTGATTTATTGTGTCATGTTGCCACACCCCCTCTAATATGGGGGTAAAATAGTGCTTTGTGTTTTTGTTTATATCAGCCATTAGATGGGACGCCATGTACACTTGGAAAGATTACAGGTATGGATGTCTTATATATACTATCTTTTAATTGAGATTGGGACCAATTGCTTGTGTAGCACATAGCAAGGTGCAAACTGCAGCATATTTAAAAGGTGCATGAAAGTCTTTTTTATTTTCTTTGTTGCATCAAGAGGGTATTTTAAAATAATGGTTGTAGGATTTTTGTGCGTTCTATCAGTTTCAATGCCTAAATAAACATTTTTACCTTAGTCTTTTCATGAAAAGTAATAATAAAAATAATTATTCACATTGCTAGGGAGCATTGCACTTACGAGAGCGGGCTTCCATAGGCTCCTATGGGAGCCTTGTTCTGATGCCGTCTCTGACGTCTCACAGCAAAGAGGGTAAGTAGTGCAGCTATGGGCAGCATTTTTAAATATATATGTTTATGAATATTTAACACACATAAAGTCCAGTACTCACTCACAAGCTCTCAGCTAGGATTAAAAAGCAAAACCAGAAGAGTTAGTTACCGCATTTGGCCAAATGGGACAAGCCCATGTACCACGTCAAGGTCTCTTCCACATACCTGGGTCCCTAATACAGCCACACAACTGCAGCCATGCACACAAATGCAAGCTAATAATCAAACAAATTGGTTGCAAGTCAGGGTTCACAGACTTATGTAATCAATGTAAAGGTTTAATCTGTCCGACGGCGCTAACTACCAAGACCAAAGCTCCTATAACAATTGGGTCTCTAGATACCCAAAAAAGACCAGAGAGAAGGGGTGTGTGCCATCATATATAAGTCTAGCTTTGCTAGTTACCTTTTTGCGGTTTTCGTCAACTTCCGGTTTCGCCAACATCCGGTATCTATCAACTTCCGGTTTAGTGGCGGAACCGGATATCCGGTCTTCAGCGCAAAAAGGTAACTAGCAAAGCTACAAGTATTAAGATACATAATCAACCCTATAGAAAGACTTATATATGATGGCACTACAAGCTGACCACTATTATAATATGGTAAGATGGGCCAAACCAATCATTTAAATATCATAAGGGGTACACCTAATCTTACTAAACACCAAATATTCCGCACATCCGGTTGAATTCTACTTCCGGTTCAAAAGGTCAATTTTTGGCGCAATTAGGGCAATTTTGGCGCAATTTTTTAACCTAAACAGGTATATAACAAGCTTTCTCACCAACCATATATCAGTCTTGAAAAAGGCCCTATTGGTGGGCTGAAACGCGTTGGCATATATGGTGAGTTTTATTCCTAAAATTGCAAGCATATTTTAAACAATACTGCTCTATGTTGTATTTTTTCTTTTTTCACAGGGATTGGATTTTCTACTTTTTCACAGGATTTGCTTTTTGTTTTTTTGTTTTTTATATTTTTTTATATTTTTATGAAGCCTACTTTTAATGAAGATTTGACTTTCTGATATATGACATTTCTGCTTTGTTTTTAGTTTGATTTTTCACTGTGGAACACTTTTTATTATTATCACAATATTGGATTTACATACATGCCTTTGGATTGACATTTGGATCACGAGGATATTCTAATCAGATTATTTATATTGTTTTTTTTGATTTCTGACACATATTTTTTGATTTTTTTGACATCTTCACATACACTTTTTTCATTATCTTATTGTATTTTTCACAGGACTTTTTATCCATTATAAATTTCTATATTTTTATATATGTTTTCTACACATGCTTTTTATACATGTTTTTTATATATAATTTCCACCGCATATCTCATTGAGTTTTACTAGATATCGCACATAGCCACCCATTATTGTATTTTATTTATATTGCTTTATTGCTTGACTGTTTTTATTTTTCTATTTGTCCTTGCATCATTATTTATGCCATTGTTGGATTATTTATATTGTAATTGTTTTTAATAAGTATCATGGATCCATATACTTTTATGCTTTTTTAAACCTGTGATTTTCTGCTGTTATTATATGTGATATTAAATTTGTTAAATTGTACTTATTAGATCCCATTATTATACCACTGTAGGATTCCTAAAGGGTACTACATTTTTAGTACATACCTTGTAATTGGACCTAGCCTTTTATTAGGCGCTCCTAACACACACCCCTTCTCTCTAGACTTATGTAATCACCCTGGGCATAAGCAAAATCAGGAAAAAGGACAGCACAACCAGACTGGACCGGGTACACATCCCATGACCCATAAACTGGCTCAGCTTTGGTTGCTATTACACTCACATAAAGCTCCTCTATTTACAGAGTCAAAGGCAGTTAACCCTGGGCCTGCCAGGGTGCAAGTCCTTAGGGAAAATTACATAATCAGACAATACAATACACATAAAGTCCAGTACTCACTCACAAGCTCTCAGCTAGGATTAAAAAGCAAAACCAGAAGAGTTAGTTACCGCATTTGGCCAAATGGGACAAGCCCAGGTACCACGTCAAGGTCTCTTCCACATACCTGGGTCCCTAATACAGCCACACAACTGCAGCCATGCACACAAATGCAAGCTAATAATCAAAGAAACTGGGAACAAGTCAGGGTTCACAGACTTATGTAATCACCCTGGGCAAAAGCAAAATCAGGAAAAAGGACAGCACAACCAGCTGGCTGGTTCAGATTTGGTTGCTTTTGCACTTACATAAAGCTCCTCTATTTACAGAGTCACAGGCAGTAAACCACGGGCCTGCCAGGGTGCAAGTCCTTAGCTTCATGTCAGAGCCGCCAATCATCTCTCCTTGACTGGTTCACATGACCCATTGAATCACTAATGGAAATGCAAGAAAATCGATCCTCCTTAGTAAAGGTACCTTGCTTGTAGAGGAGTTTTCTTGAACAAATGAGCAGAAAAGCCGGCACTTCTTCATAAAAAGTCTTTATTTCACCATATTACAAAATACAGCATAAAAAGTAGTCTGACATGTTTCGGCATTCAGCCTTAATCATAGACATTATACTTATTAAAACCATCATTGTATTTAAACTGTATGCTGCTGAGAGTTAATTGGCTCTGTTTAGATTCTTTAACCCTGAAATCTGTTTCATACTATTAACCATTTCTTGTCTGCAAAAATATACAGAACTTATGCAAATACAATTGATAAATATACTACATAGATGTGAATATATGTTCCGCTTTTAGTGCATATAAATTCATTTAATAGTACAATAAGTATTGCAGCTTAAAGGTATAAGCTAAGCCTATGCCTTCATTGTGATATTGTAACAAATGCCTGCCTAATATCACTGTCTCTTTAAGACTGCCTTCCCTGCTACTGACAATCATGCTGTTTTGGGCAGTATCTGCATTCAACTTACCTGCCTAATTAATCATTCATGCACCTGATTCCCTCAGCCACTTTTTAAACCATCTCAGGCCTAATGTGCATTGCATTAGCTTTAAAGTTGTGTTCCAGAACAACAGAGGTCTGTGACTGTTACTGCATGGATTTTTCCAGCATATTCAAGCTACAGCCTTTTGTTTTAGCTATGCTTAAAATCATCTCATCGCAAGTATCCATAAAATACCATTTTGTTTCCTGTACACTGCTACTTAACACACTCTGAACTTTATTCTAAATTATAAGTATGCATTTGGTTATAATCACTCTCTAATTACTACAACAGAATCTTACTCATAACTTTATAACTATTCTCTGCTTGTAACGATCTGTGATAATATGTAAAGCTCTGTCATATGCAGCAAGTATTTAAGTAAACATTTAAGACCTCTAAGCAGGATAAATAATTGTCAAGTGTTACAAGTTACTAAGTGTGCTTGCTAGTAAGATAAACACTAACTTAATCACTTGTGTTAATTTTAGCCTGAGGGATAAGACCCAATAATATGAGTTGTACTAATGAGCTTTAT
Source organism: Bombina bombina (assembly GCF_027579735.1). Taxonomy (NCBI): domain Eukaryota; kingdom Metazoa; phylum Chordata; class Amphibia; order Anura; family Bombinatoridae; genus Bombina; species Bombina bombina. Next base: position 94,921,327 of record NC_069504.1, read on the forward strand.
CTTAGGCAGGTCTTATATAGTGCAACAGGAAGCATAAGGGTTAAACATAAATAGTATATGTCTGTAAAGTCAGATTCACTGGTGACAGGTGAAATATGGAACCCAGACTGCACAGTTACAAACAGGAGTTTTACCTTCAATTCAACTGTTGTTTAAAGAGTAATGTCAAATGGGAAAACAGAGACTTAAGCACTCTATATACAGAACCTTAATTCAGAAGCAGAGCCTGTGAGAGGAATCCCAGATGCGGGTAGGTAGAATACTTGCAGGGATTAGTGAGCGTGCAGCGTGGTAATGGCTCCGTGTAGCTGGGAGTCTGTATGCTGTCTGTTTAGACAGGGAGAGTGTGTCAGAGCGGTAGCGTGAATCAGCGCTGCGGTGACGTCAGCGGCTGTGGCAGCTTGAAGCAGAAGCTGCTTGTAACGGCAAAAGGTTTCTCTGATCAGGAGAATCTTGTTTTGGTACTCTAGGTAAGGAGTTGAGCTGCTTTACTTTGGCAATAAACTTCAATAAACCAGCAATGCATCTTGGTTACAAGGAGATTAAATAGGGAAACCTGATCTGCTTAATTGAAATAAAAGGTGGTATGACAGGTTAGATACGCTGTGTAAGGTGGAATGGATTTAGACATGACATATCCCCCCTGCAAAGGAACCCCAAAGGTGTCAAGGCGCGGGTCTTTCTGGATGGCGCCTATGGAAAAGGGACACCAGACGGGGTGCAGAGAGATTGGAGGCCGGCTCCCAAGAATCCTCGGAAGAATCGAATCCAGCCCAATGCACTAGGTACTCAAGTTGACCATGGCAACGCCTAGAGTCCAAGATAGAGTGGACTTCATACTCAGGATCGGGTGCCGGGGAAGATGGTGGAGGGAGAGGCAGACATCGGGAGGTGTCACAAGGCTTGATGAGGGAGATGTGGAACGTCGGATGGATGCGGTAGGAAGAGGGCAACTGCAGAGTGACCGTGAGAGGGTTGCTGATGGAGATGATGGGAAAAGGCCCCACAAAAAGGTTGTTGAATTTCCTACAAGGAGTAGGTATCCTGAGATTTTTTGTGGCTAACCAAACCAGGTCACCAACCTTGTATACGGGAGGAGCCCGATGTCGGAGGTCATAGGAGCGTTTCTGGGTGGCTTGAGCTTGCTGAATGTTATCTTTGATTACGGTAAATGTTTGTTTGATAGAATTGATCAGGTCATTAACCTGCGGACAAGGAGAGTCAGTTGGAGGTAACGGATGAAATCGTGGGTGGAGTCCGTTGTTGGCATAAAAGGGTGAATACCCCGTGGAGGTGTTGGTAATGTTATTAAAGGCGAATTCAGAGTGTGGTAGGAAAGATAGCCAAGAGTCCTGTTTGTTGGAGCAAAAGCATCTCAAATATTGTTCCAACCACTGATTGATTCTCTCACATAACCCATTAGATTGTGGATGGTATGCGGTGGTAAGATGTTGTTGGATAGAAAGAGATTGACAAAGATATTTCCAAAACTTGGAGGTGAATTGTGACCCTCTGTCACTGAGGACGGATGTTGGGAGTCCATGTAGCCTAACAACCTCTTTGATGAACAGTTCTGCAGTTTTTTGAGCAGTCGGTAGTGATTCTATTGGAATAAAATGTGCCATTCGTGAGAATAAGTCAACAACGACAAAGATAACAGTCATGCCGTCGGATTTTGGAAGGTCCACTATGAAGTCCATGGACACACTAGCCCAAGGGCGTTCAGGAATAGGTAAATTCTGTAATAGCCCCAGAGGCAATTGATGTGAGGGTTTACAAGTCTGGCTTGTGGGACAAGACTTGACATAATTGTTAACACACATTCTCATAGATGGCCACCAGAAATATCTGCGAAGTAGATCTAGGGTCTTGTGTATACCCAAGTGACCAGCTAAGGAAGAGTCATGGGAGAGTGATAGGGCTTTGTTGCGGAGCGAAGGAGGTATATAAAGTTTGGAGTGGTTGCAGAGAACTCCGTTGACATCAGGTAAGTGAGGGTAAGAAGATTTTGTTGTATCCAGCTGTTGTTGGGTTTTTAGTTCAGCAAAATCCTTGGAGAGGAGACCTATGATGTGGGACTTGGGGATAATAGTTGAGTAGGATGGGGTTGTCTGGAGTCTAGCATCCTTACGAGAGAGGGCGTCAGCCTTCCCGTTTTTTGTTCCAGGACGGTAAGTGATGGTGTAGGAGAATCGGGAAAAGTAAAGACTCCAGCGGAGCTGACGGGCTGAGAGCGTACGGTTGGTCTGGAGGTATTGCAAGTTCTTATGATCCGTATATATCACTATGGGTTGTTCTGCGCCCTCCAATAAGTGTCTCCACTGGTCGAAAGATGACTTAATGGCCAAAAGCTCCTTTTCACCAACCGGATAGTTCAACTCCGCTGGTGTCAGAAGTCTGGAAAAGTAACATACTGGATGGAGTGAGTCTTTTGGAGAAGCTTTTTGTGAGAGAACGGAGCCGATAGCGTAGTCTGATGCATCCACCTCTAGGACAAACTGTGCTTTGCTATTAGGTAGTTGTAGAACTGGGGATGTGATAAACCGCGATTTTAGGAGATCAAAGGCGTTCTGTGCCTGGGAAGTCCATAGAAAGGCAGAAGTGGTTTTGGTCAGATTAGTGAGGGGTTTGGTGATGGCTGCGAAATCTTTAATGAACCGTCTGTAAAAATTTGCAAAGCCTAAAAAACGTTGGACGTCTTTTATATTGGAGGGTCTTGGCCAGGAGGTGATAGCTGTAATTTTACTGTCCTCCATCATGATGTTACTTTTACTAATATTGTAGCCCAAGAAGGAAACCTGACTGACATGGAAAAGGCATTTTTCCAGCTTAACATACAATTTGTGTGTCTGTAGTCTGGATAGTACAAGCCTGACGTGATTGATATGTTCTGAGTAAGAAGAAGAGTAGATTAGGATGTCGTCAAGGTAGACCACCAGAAAAGTGTCAAGAATATCCCTAAAGATGTCATTAATGAAGTTTTGAAATGTTGCCGGAGCATTACAGAGACCGAACGGCATAACGGTATACTCGAAAAGACCATACCTGGTCCTAAATGCCGTCAGCCACTCGTCTCCGGCCCTTATTCTAACAAGGTTGTATGCGCCCCTAAGATCCAGTTTCGTGAATATAGTTGCGCCTCTTAACCTCTCAATCAATTCTGGGATGAGAGGTAGTGGGTATCGGTTCTTTACAGTACGCTTATTGAGTTCCCGATAATCAATTATGGGACGTAAGGACCCATCCTTGTTTTTAACAAAAAAGATGCCGGCTCCGGCAGGGGAAGTGGATGGACGGATAAACCCCTTCTTTAAATTCTCAGCAATGTAAGACTTTAGATGGATTAATTCAGGTCTTGAGAGGGGGTAAATATGCCCATAGGGTATGGTTACCCCAGGGAGAAGGTCAATGGGGCAATCGTAAGGCCTATGTGGAGGCAATGTCTCAGCCTCCTTTTTGTTGAAAACCTCAGAGAAGTCAAGATATGGAGAAGGAATGGTAGGAGTAGTTGTGGAAAGCAAGTTGGAGTTAGGAAAACACGTGGAAGTACAGTAAGGTGATGAGAAGGATAAGGTGAGAGAATCCCAATGTGTTTGTGTTTTTTGAGCCAAGAGATACCCAGAACGATAGGATAAATTGGAGAAGAGATGATATCAAAAGAGATAGTCTCAGAATGACCAGAAGTAGATGTAACAAGGAGAGGGATGGTTTGTTGAGAGACTGGACCTGATGCTAATGGTGTACCATCAATGACTTTAAGAGGCATAGGTGTGCTTTTGAACAAAAAAGGTATTTTATTAACTTCAACTAAACTTAAATCAATAAAGTTTGCACATGCTCCGGTGTCAATCATGGCGTTACAGTTTATCCTGTGTCGATCCCACTGCAAAAGTAAGGGTAAAGTAAGATAGGTGGTAGATAAGGTTTTTGTATGTAAGCAATGTTTAGTTGTGAGTGCCTTACCTAACTTCTGCTTTGTGAGTAAAGGACATTCTTTAACAGTATGTTCAGTCCCCCCACAATACATACAGAGATTGAGTGTACGGCGTCTAGCCTTCTCTTGTGGGGAAAGAGGTCCTCTGAGGAAACTGATATCCATAGGCTGTTCAGCTGAAGAACTGGAAGTAGGAGGTGTGGGTAAAACCCTGCGTACAGGAGTAGTAGAAGGGTTTCTTTCTTGTCTCCTCTCCCTAAGCCTACGGTCTATAGTGATAGTAAGAGCGTATAACTCTTCAAGGCGGTCTGGTATGCCTACCCTGGCTAGTTCGTCCTTAATGTCCTCCGCCAATCCTAGGCGATACTGGTTTTTTAAAGAAACCTCATTCCAGAGGGAATCCCTGGCCCAGATCTTAAAGCGGGTGATATACTCCTCTACCGGTGTTTTTAGCTGCCTGAGGTTTCTTAGTTTACCTTCTGCAGTAACTTGCCGATAGGGGTCGTCATAAAGGGTAGACAAAGCTTTGAGGAATGCATCTAAAGAGTTTAGGATAGGATCCTGCGTCTCATAAAATGAATCTGCCCAGGCCCTAGGTTCTCCCCTCAAGTAGGACAATATAGTGAGCACCTTGCTCCGTTCAGTAGCATAGGACCTGGGACGTAAGTCAAACAATTGTAGACAGGCATTTCTAAACTGTCTGAAAGTGGAGCGATCACCAGAAAACTTCTCTGGGTATGAGACCTGAGGTTCAGCCTGGTGGTCGTTTCCGGTATTTCTGTTAGATAAAACTTCCCTAAAACAGGCTTTGAGGCTCTGGTTCTCTACTTGCAGCTCTCTAAAAGCCTGGGTCAGATTATCTAAACGTTGGTTAAGGCTGTGTAGTTGTGGGGTCACATCAGAAGGCTCCATTTTAATATGGCTGGTTTATTATGTAACGATCTGTGATAATATGTAAAGCTCTGTCATATGCAGCAAGTATTTAAGTAAACATTTAAGACCTCTAAGCAGGATAAATAATTGTGAAGTGTTACAAGTTACTAAGTGTGCTTGCTAGTAAGATAAACACTAACTTAATCACTTGTGTTAATTTAGCCTGAGGGATAAGACCCAATAATATGAGTAGTACTAATGAGCTTTATCTTAGGCAGGTCTTATATAGTGCAACAGGAAGCATAAGGGCTAAACATAAATAGTATATGTCTGTAAAGTCAGATTCACTGGTGACAGGTGAAATATGGAACCCAGACTGCACAGTTACAAACAGGAGTTTTACCTTCAATTCAACTGTTGTTTAAAGAGTAATGTCAAATGGGAAAACAGAGACTTAAGCACTCTATATACAGAACCTTAATTCAGAAGCAGAGCCTGTGAGAGGAATCCCAGATGCGGGTAGGTAGAATACTTGCAGGGATTAGTGAGCGTGCAGCGTGGTAATGGCTCCGTGTAGCTGGGAGTCTGTATGCTGTCTGTTTAGACAGGGAGAGTGTGTCAGAGCGGTAGCGTGAATCGGCGCTGCGGTGACGTCAGTGGCTGTGGCAGCTTGAAGCAGAAGCTGCTTGTAATGGCAAAAGGTTTCTCTGATCAGGAGAATCTTGTTTTGGTACTCTAGGTAAGGAGTTGAGCTGCTTTACTTTGGCAATAAACTTCAATAAACCAGCAATGCATCTTGGTTACAAGGAGATTAAATAGGGAAACCTGATCTGCTTAATTGAAATAAAAGGTGGTATGACAGGTTAGATACGCTGTGTAAGGTGGAATGGATTTAGACATGACACTGCTACAAGTTGCCATAGCTGAAATATCCTCCTCCAAATATGTTAATATATTCAGAACTCTGCATCTATGTGTTCAGTTAAAAGCTTTCATGTGATTCTCTAGTATATGCGCAAACAGTATTTAATGCCTTAAACTTGCAACTTGTCTGTCACCTGTGCTGCTTTGCTTATTACTGACATACAGCTCTATATAATATTATATACTGTGAACCTGCAAGAAACCTTAGTTTGCATCTATGAGTCAATCTTCTACCAGTTTACTCTGAAGCCTGAACATCTTACATTGCTATATTTTTCTCTCATGAATCCTGCAGCTACTCCTATAAACTAACTATAAATCACAGTGAAGCCAGAATATATTGTATAGATATGTTACACTCTCCATGAATTCTACAATAACTTCTTGCAACTATGAATCACAGAATATCATCTATCCACGTCCAGGTCCAGGATACTCTTCCCTGGGTCAGGGGTTGGTGCCTCCAAATCCCTACCACTCCCCCAAGGGTCTGTGTCCTGAGCGCATGTACACCGGAACATGACAGAAAGCTAATGCCTAAAAAAGGGTTCCGCAGTAGTAGTGGATGCACCGACCCATGACGAAAAATAAAAAATTACAACCTATTTCAGACCCAAGCTATCCTTAAAGGAAAAACAGAAGATTTTCATACTTTTAAAAATTTAAAGACACAGTACTCCCATTCTAGAGTATCCTCTACTCATGTTCGTGGTTCCTATTTTGGTGAAACTGATTCTGAATCTGACTATGTATCTGAAGAGAATGTATTCATAGATTCAGCAGAAAAAAAAAATCAGATCTTTAAAGATTTAAAGAGACAGAACCACTTTTCTAGAATTTCATCTACTCCTCATGTTCGTGATTTCCATTTTGGCGAAACTAATTCTGAGTCTGACTATGTAACTGAAGAGAATGTATTCATAGATTCAGCAGTAAAAAATCAGATCTTTACACATTAAAGAGACAGGACTACTGTTCTTTTTTACCAGAAACCAAAAGAGGTACTTGGTTACCCATTAGATCTGGCTGTTTTAAATGTAGAGGCACTAGATGTATTACCTGTGACCATATCACGGAAGGGAATTCCTTTCAATCATATAGCACAGGGAAACAATATACAATTAGGTACAACCTTAATTGCAATTCAACACACATAGTGTATCTCATGACATGTAAAGGCTGCCAGGTCCAATACTTAGGAAAAACTAAAAGAAGGTTGAGGGACAGAGTATTGGAGCATATCAGAGATATAAATGACCCAGATATTTTCACCTCAGTGGCCTCACACTTTAAATTTGACCATCAGGGGGATTCTTCCCTAGCATTTTTTCAGGCAATTGACCATGTCCCCTTCTCCAAGAGAGGGGGGGACAGGGAATACCAGTTAAGTAAGAAGGAGGTCAGGTGGATCTTCAATATGAACACCAGGACTCCCTCTGGTTTAAATATTGAGTCAGATGTTAATTTGTTTGTATAATATACTACATCCTGACATTGTATATAATGAGACTTCTTTTATTTTTGATTTTTTTCATTTATTGTTTCATTCATCTTTTGTTGTTTAACATACTGTTTTTGTGGTAAGAACTTTATATTTTAAATGCACAAAATAATTTTACATATATAACTGTTTTATTATGAATTGCATTTATATATCTCTTACACAAGATAATTGTACAACATTGCCGTCCTGTAGTGACACTGTCTATTGCAGCCTATGCATATGAGGGGTTAAAAATAAGTTCACACATTAGTCTAAGTACTCAATGGAATACACCTGTCTAATTAACATAGATACCTCTCTATTTAGGCTTACAGACCAGTACACATTTTAAGCAGTGAACAAGTGAGGCAGCCCCTCACGAAACGCGTATGTTTGTTGTTACTGCACTGTAACCTACGGAGCATTCCGTATGGTGCTTTTTTCTGCATGCCCTTTTTGTTTTTAAAGCACTGTCTGTACCTGTGAATAATAAACCCGCTTTGATGCATCTTACCTATTGTGCCTTTGGATTTGTGGCTGATAGTTAGCCGGTCTCCTCATTGTATGCTCCAATTTTGCTGACGTCATTGGACCGAGACGTCTGGATCTGGCTCCTATCGGCATCCGTAGGAATGCGAATGGTGCACACGCTGAAGACGCGCTGAATAGGATCGCTGAAGAAAGTAGCCCATCATACTGCCAGGGGGTAAGCACCGCTTGCTTTGTTTCTTACTGTATTCATTGTGTCCATTAGCGGTAGCTCAGCGGGCAGTATACATAGGCCATTCTAGAAGCCTGGGCTTATATTTACAGGGCGATCCCAGTGTTGGTTATTGTGCGGTGCTGAAGATACATTCCTTATTTATAGACTATACTGCATCACCGGGACTTGGAAAGGGTTTTTTTCTACAAGGTACAGTGCTTGTGTTTTTGTTTTTTTGTGGGCAGCAGACTATGACAGAAGTGCAGGATAGCTTTGTTTTGCGAGACTTAGAAGCGTCTCTTTATTCTTATGATCAGGATGTGGAAAGCATTACTAGTGACAATGAAAACACCATTGACAGTCTATTTTTTCATATCGATGAATTACGTAGAAAAGACATAAAACTGGACTTGGATATAAAGACTTTCTTGTTATATAAAAAATACCAACGAATTCCAAGGGGTTTAAGGATCAAAAAATTTCCATCCTTTCTAGTAAATGATCCTGTCTTTATCTCTAAATGGAACAAAATCCTTAACGACTGCTCCTTTGCCTTAATTGATCTGCTTGTGGAATTTAAGAAGCAAGAAAGGTTGGAAATAATTAACCTAATTAAAGCTACACAAACTGACTTACAATTATTGCAAGCAGATCCTGTATTTAAGGAATACGACATGAAGTTTGAGGCCAATATGTTAAAATTCTCAAAAGAACTTTGGGACTTTAAGAAAACTAAGTTATCTCGTGACAAAAGGGACTATGAAGCAAATAGAGTGTATAGATGGACTCAGACAACATTTAGAAATTCTAATGATAGAAAGTCCTTTTTGTTCAGTAGAAAAAATGATAACAAGGCTAAAAAACATGTGAGGTTTCAAGAAACTGAGTATGAGGTTGATACAACTGATATTGATTCTAATGAGGAAGGGATAGATCAGATAGATACTGCCTCGTCCTGGATATACCTACAGACCCCTTAGAGCCTTCAAAAAACGAGCAGGCTCAGGGAGCAAAACAAAAAAGAAAAAAACAAGGAGAGGTAGTAGGGGTAGAAAAAGGAAAGGAATTAAAAAGATACCACATGAGGACCAATCGGACCCAAATCAGAAAGTACATCTGAAAAATGTGGTAAATCTCTCACAGTATCAATTAAATGACTCAGAACTAGAAGTTTTGAGTATGGGTTTAAATTTTTCCCCCACCACACACTTCAATCTTTTTGACACTATACTGGATATAAATAGCTTTGTAAGAAAATTGGTATTAAAAACGCACTTTTTTGTAGATAATGAATTTGAGAGTGATGGAGACAGGCAGGAAGAAACCACTAATCAACTAACTATATCTAACACTGTCTTAGACTTTACTGATCATTGCACTATTAATGAGTTAGTGGGCCTTATACAAGAAGGCGAGAATGTAGGTCACTCGCAGCAAATTAGATGTCCTGAATTGGCTGGAGTCAGCAAAAGCTCTTTCTATCCTGTGCATGCAAGGGGCAAAAATATTGATGTATTTCAGAGAACAATTGAAAATAAATTGAAGTCCCTTGCACAAAGGATAGAAAATGATCAAAGAAATAATTCCCCTCCTAACAATAAAAGCAAAAATAAGAACAATTTGAATGGCAATCAATATAAAGCATTAAAATCTTTGCAAGATAATGACACCATTGTGATAAAATTATCAGATAAAGGCGGCAATGTGGTCGTCATGGACAGGGAATATTATTTGTTTGAGGCAAAGCGTCAGTTGAGGGATACTGAGGTGTAAATTGGATTCCAATCCAACAGCAAGGTTTAGATTGAAACTTGAAAGAATTCTACATCAGGGCCAATCCATAGGAGTCATAGCTGAAAGAAAACTTGAACAGTTCCTAATTAAGAATCTCAATGTACCTATTTTTTATTTTCTCCCTAAACTGCATAAAAATGCAACACACCCACTTGGTAGGCCCATCATCTCCGGAGTGGGCTCCCTTTTGGAGCCCACTTCTGAGTTGATAGATTCCTTTCTACAACCCCTAGTGGCCCAACTAACAAGTTATATTAGGGACTCTACTCAAGTTCTTAATGCCCTACAAACTATTAATTGGAAACCTACTTATAGATTTATTACAGTGGATGTGGCTTCACTTTACACCTCCATCCCACACCAGGCAGGTCTTACATTAATTTCTAATATTTTGGACAGAATGTCTGGTTTTTCAGAGGATCTTAAACAGTTCATAATTTGGACTTTGGAGTTTTTATTAACTCATAATTATTTTTTGTTTGAGGGGTCTTACTATCTGCAGAGACGTGGAACAGCTATGGGGGCGAAATTCGCCCCCTCCTATGCCAATCTCTATATGGGATGGTGGGAGCTGCTCCACGTATATGCAGATAGTAACCCCTTCAAGGAACACATAATTTATTTTGGACGCTATATTGATGACCTGCTTTTGGTGTGGGATGGAGATGAGGAGTCTGCATCTAAATTTATGGAGTATTTAAATTGCAATGATCTCAATCTGAGTTTCGTTGGATGTCAGAACACAACAAGGATTGAGTTTTTGGATATTGAAGTATCAGTTGATAATGGGTCGATTGTGACAGATTTACATAGAAAACCGACAAGTGGTAATACCATTCTTAACTATAGATCTTGTCATCCTCAACATGTACTCAAAGCTATCCCTAAGGGCCAATTCATTAGGGCAAAGAGAATTTGCTCTAGTGAGACCCTATATAAAAAGCAGAGTGAGGATCTGTGTAGTAGACTCCAACATAGGGGATACAATAACCAATTATTGTTAAAAACTAGACAAGTTGTAGATAGCATGCCACGTGAGTCCCTTTTGCAATACAAAAAGGAAAGTAAATTATCTTCTAGCACCCCTAATTTACCTAATAAGGTGGTCTTCAGTACTCCATATAGTTTGGAATACAGAAAGATCTGTGACATTGTACAAGAAAGTCTCCCTATTCTACAAACTGACCCTGTTCTGGAGAAAGTGATCTCCAGTGGTGTCAAATTTGTGTCCAGAAAGGCAAAGAGCATTCAAAATTATGTATCCCCTTCTTTTTTACCAGAAACCAAAAGAGGTACTTGGTTACCCATTAGATCTGGCTGTTTTAAATGTAGAGGCACTAGATGTATTACCTGTGACCATATCACGGAAGGGAATTCCTTTCAATCATATAGCACAGGGAAACAATATACAATTAGGTACAACCTTAATTGCAATTCAACACACATAGTGTATCTCATGACATGTAAAGGCTGCCAGGTCCAATACTTAGGAAAAACTAAAAGAAGGTTGAGGGACAGAGTATTGGAGCATATCAGAGATATAAATGACCCAGATATTTTCACCTCAGTGGCCTCACACTTTAAATTTGACCATCAGGGGGATTCTTCCCTAGCAATTTTTTCAGGCAATTGACCATGTCCCCTTCTCCAAGAGAGGGGGGACAGGGAATACCAGTTAAGTAAGAAGGAGGTCAGGTGGATCTTCAATATGAACACCAGGACTCCCTCTGGTTTAAATATTGAGTCAGATGTTAATTTGTTTGTATAATATACTACATCCTGACATTGTATATAATGAGACTTCTTTTATTTTTGATTTTTTCATTTATTGTTTCATTCATCTTTTGTTGTTTAACATACTGTTTTTGTGGTAAGAACTTTATATTTTAAATGCACAAAATAATTTTACATATATAACTGTTTTATTATGAATTGCATTTATATATCTCTTACACAAGATAATTGTACAACATTGCCGTCCTGTAGTTACACTGTCTATTGCAGCCTATGCATATGAGGGGTTAAAAATAAGTTCACACATTAGTCTAAGTACTCAATGGAATACACCTGTCTAATTAACATAGATACCTCTCTATTTAGGCTTACAGACCAGTACACATTTTAAGCAGTGAACAAGTGAGGCAGCCCCTCACGAAACGCGTATGTTTGTTGTTACTGCACTGTAACCTACGGAGCATTCCGTATGGTGCTTTTTTCTGCATGCCCTTTTTGTTTTTAAAGCACTGTCTGTACCTGTGAATAATAAACCCGCTTTGATGCATCTTACCTATTGTGCCTTTGGATTTGTGGCTGATAGTTAGCCGGTCTCCTCATTGTATGCTCCAGTAAACCACGGGCCTGCCAGGGTGCAAGTCCTTAGCTTCATGTCAGAGCCGCCAATCATCTCTCCTTGACTGGTTCACATGACCCATTGAATCACTAATGGAAATGCAAGAAAATCGATCCTCCTTAGTAAAGGTACCTTGCTTGTAGAGGAGTTTTCTTGAACAAATGAGCAGAAAAGCCGGCACTTCTTCATAAAAAGTCTTTATTTCACCATATTACAAAATACAGCATAAAAAGTAGTCTGACATGTTTCGGCATTCAGCCTTAATCATAGACATTATACTTATTAAAACCATCATTGTATTTAAACTGTATGCAGCTGAGAGTTAATTGGCTCTGTTTAGATTCTTTAACCCTGAAATCTGTTTCATACTATTAACCATTTCTTGTCTGCAAAAATATACAGAACTTATGCAAATACAATTGATAAATATACTACATAGATGTGAATATATGTTCCGCTTTTAGTGCATATAAATTCATTTAATAGTACAATAAGTATTGCAGCTTAAAGGTATAAGCTAAGCCTATACCTTCATTGTGATATTGTAACAAATGCCTGCCTAATATCACTGTCTCTTTAAGACTGCCTTCCCTGCTACTGACAATCATGCTGTTTTGGGCAGTATCTGCATTCAACTTACCTGCCTAATTAATCATTCATGCACCTGATTCCCTCAGCCACTTTTTAAACCATCTCAGGCCTAATGTGCATTGCATTAGCTTTAAAGTTGTGTTCCAGAACAACAGAGGTCTGTGACTGTTACTGCATGGATTTTTCCAGCATATTCAAGCTACAGCCTTTCATTTTAGCTATGCTTAAAATCATCTCATCGCAAGTATCCATATAATACCATTTTGTTTCCTGTACACTGCTACTTAACACACTCTGAACTTTATTCTAAATTATAAGTATGCATTTGGTTATAATCACTCTCTAATTACTACAACAGAATCTTACTCATAACTTTATAACTATTCTCTGCTACAAGTTGCCATAGCTGAAATATCCTCCTCCAAATATGTTAATATATTCAGAACTCTGCATCTATGTGTTCAGTTAAAAGCTTTCATGTGATTCTCTAGTATATGCGCAAACAGTATTTAATGCCTTAAACTTGCAACTTGTCCATCACCTGTGCTGCTCTGCTTATTACTGACATACAGCTCTATATAATATTATATACTGTGAACCTGCAAGAAACCTTAGTTTGCATCTATGAGTCAATCTTCTACCAGTTTACTCTGAAGCCTGAACATCTTACATTGCTATATTTTTCTCTCATGAATCCTGCAGCTACTCCTATAAACTAACTATAAATCACAGTGAAGCCAGAATATATTGTATAGATATGTTACACTCTCCATGAATTCTACAATAACTTCTTGCAACTATGAATCACAGAATATCATCTATCCACGTCCAGGTCCAGGATACTCTTCCCTGGGACAGGGGTTGGTGCCTCCAAATCCCTACCACTCCCCCAAGGGTCTGTGTCCTGAGCGCATGTACACCAGAACATGACAGAAAGCTAATGCCTAAAAAAGGGTTCCGCAGTAGTAGTGGATGCACCGACCCATGAAGAAAAATAAAAAATTACAACCTATTTCAGACCCAAGCTATCCTTAAAGGAAAAACAGAAGATTTTCATACTTTTAAAAATTTAAAGACACAGTACTCCCATTCTAGAGTATCCTCTACTCATGTTCGTGGTTCCTATTTTGGTGAAACTGATTCTGTATCTGACTATGTAACTGAAGAGAATGTATTCATAGATTCAGCAGAAGAAAAAAAATCAGATCTTTAAAGATTTAAAGAGACAGAACCACTTTTCTAGAATTTCATCTACTCCTCATGTTCGTGATTTCCATTTTGGCGAAACTAATTCTGAGTCTGACTATGTAACTGAAGAGAATGTATTCATAGATTCAGCAGTAAAAAATCAGATCTTTACACATTAAAGAGACAGGACTACTGTTCCAGAATACCATCTACTCCTCCTGTTTGTGATTCCCATCCGGGTGAGACTGACTCTGAGTCTGAATATGTCAACGAGGAAGATGACTTCACAGATCCAGCTGAACTGGCATTAGACTGGTATGAGCGCAACTTTAATTCACCACAAACTCAGAAAAAACCTCAACCTATTGGCTATAATGACATAATTGGAAGCTATATTTACAATATAGATGCTGCAGACAGCTCCCATCATTAAACCTCTCATGGAAATACTGATCTTCCTATTTCTGATATTCCCAGGGATTCTGTAGATTGGACGGATTCAGAGCTGGAAGAAGAGACATCTGGTTTACAGACTGCTGTTTGGAGAAATGGTCCCCTCAAGAACTATGCTGATTTTTTATCTCAGAATTATGCATCCAGTGATGAAGAGGATTTTTGTTCTCAAACTGATATAAGGTACTCCAGGCCACAGTGGCACCACCCTAAGAAGACTCATATTGCAAAGAAATCTCAGTTATCTAAGCTCTCTAAAGAAAAGAAAAAGAACATTTTTCTGCCTACAGAAACTCTGACGTGTAAAGAGGAAACTCAGCCTGAATCTCCTGTTTCAGTTTCTGTTTTGCCAGATCCTCTCTTGCCTCATGATGCTCTCCACACCAAGCTGGATGTTGTCTCTAGTCGCCATCAGTCTGTTTTTGAAGCTTTTAATGGTATCTCTTCTCAAACTCTACAATTACAAACACTATTTTCCACTGCTGATTCCTTACATCCCTCTCATGCTGCCTCAATGTCTTTAAACCCTGTGCTAGAAGCAAAAGATCAATTTGTTCCAGATAAACAACCTTTCAGTTTTCAAGAGGTAGTCCTTGGAGAATTTAGCTCTGAAATTCAAACTCAAATAAGTATGCCTGCTGAACCCCAGAAAACTTCTCAGTCAGAATCTTGTGTCACAATTCCTCTGCATCTACCTGAGAGTGGCATATATCAGTACACTCCACCTTCTCAAAATTCTTCTGTTTCTGGATCTAAGAAAATGTTTTCCTTCGATGATACTTCGCATCAACCTACATTTTCTACTACATCTGTTTCCTGTACAGGAATTCCTGATACTGAACCCTGTGAGGATATCATTGAACCTAGTTCCCAAGTGGACGTTCTTGACCCTGAAACTTGTACTAAAGTTTTTCAACAAGATTCCCCAGTGGCCATTCCTGTCCCTGTTTTCCATGATGATACTACTAAACCTGGCATCAAGGTGGACTCTCCTGTTTTTGACCCTGGTATGGGTATTCCTTTGTTTAACCAGGAAATGGGTGTGATAATACTTGATCCTGAAGATAGCTATGTCCTCTGCTCAGAAGCGAGTATGGTTCTTGTCTCTAAAGTTTGTCTTGCAAATTCTTCATTTGTGAACCCTGAAGAAAGCCTTGCCCTCTGCTCAAAAGAGAGTATGGTTCCTGGCTCTAAAGTGGGTTCTTTTTCTATAGTTGAACCTAATCCCAGTACAAGTATCTCAGCAACTGTCCCAAATTTGGACACTCATGTTTCTAACCCTAATGAGGGCATACCAGTCTTCAAGCCTCTTGTCCATGAGCAAAGCCTTGACGTTGGCACATCTATCCTCACTTCTTCTGTCCTCGAACCATGCCCTGGTGTGGGCATTCCTGAATTATGCCCTGGAGTGGGCATTCCTGTACCTGATCCTACTGAGGTTATTCCTGTACCTTGCCCTGGAGTGGGCATTCCTGTACCTGATCTTACTGAGGATATTCCTGAACCTTGCCCTGGTATGGGCATTCCTTCACCTGATCCTACTGAGGATATTCCTGATTCTTGCCCTAATGTGGGTATTCCTGAACCTTGCCCTGGTGTGGGCATTCATATACCTAATCCTAGTGAGGACAAGATTGATTCTGAATCCAGTAAGGACACATTTGATATTGAACCAGAAGATAGGAAGAACTGGTCAAATCTTGCACTCTACACTCCTATCTCCTACTTTGAAGAAAGCCCTGCTATTGGTTTAGAAGTGGCTATAGCTTTTTCTTTTGGAGTAGAGGTTAATTCAGAGGGTACTCAAATCTCTGATCCAAAGGTGGTTAATCTGGTTTACAATCCAGAATGCTGCATCTCTAGTTCTGAAGTTAAGGAAAGCCTATTCATATGTCTAGGACTGGGTGCCTTTTCATTGGCTGTGTACATGGTCATCTGTCATGAAGTACATTCGCCTATAAACCCTCAGGATGATCCTGTGGTTGGAAACTCATTGTATGTTATGTTCATGCATTCTCACAATGACTACAAGAAAGATGACTTCAAGTTTTGTTCTCATCATTTTCAAGATCTTTTGATACCTGAAATCCATGGCCTTTGCATTGTCATTTTGCTTTTTCAAGAGATCTCCAACCCTCCTTTCTTGATTTCGGATTGGACTCACTACCTTCATGCAGCTACTACCGGCTCTCCATATCATTGTTGTTCTCTCTCCATTTAGATTGCATTGGGTGCCCGGAGGTCACCTTTAAGGAGGGGGTTCTGTAACATATGCCTGCCTGATATCACTGTCCCTTTAAGACTGCATTCCCTGCTACTGACAATCATGCTGTTTTGGGCAGTATCTGCATTCAACTTACCTGCCTAATTAATCATTTATGCACCTGATTCACTTAGCCTCTTTTTAAACCATCTCAGGCCTAATATGCATTGCATTAGCTTTAAAGTTGTGTTCCAGAACAACAGAGGTCTATAACTGTTACTGCATGGATTTTTCCAGCATATTCAAGCTTTCCTTTTAGCTGTGCTTAAAATCATCTAATCGCAAGTATCCATATAATACCATTTTGTTTCCTGGACACTGTTACTTAACAAACTCTGAACTTTATTCTAAATTACAAGTATGCATTTGGTTATAATCACTCTCTAATTACTACAACAGAATTTTACTCATAACTTTATAATTATTCTCTGCTACAAGTTGTCATAGCTGAAATATCCTCTTCCAAATATGTTAATATATTCAGAACTCTGCATCTATGTGTTCAGTTAAAAGCTTTCATGTGATTCTCCAATATATGCACAAACAATATTTAATGCCTTAAACTTGCAACTTGTCTGTCACCTGTGCTGCTCTGCTTATTACTGACATAGAGCTCTATATAATATTATGTACTGTGAACCTGCAAGAAACTTTAGTTTGCATCTATGAGTCAATCTTCTACCAGTGTACTCTGAAGCCTGAACAGCCTACATTTCTATATTTTTCTCTCATGAATCCTGCAGCTACTCCTAACTATAAGTCACAGTGAAGCCAGAATATATTGTATACATATGTTACACTCTCCATGAATTCTACAATAACTTCTTGCAACTATGAATCACAGAATATCATCTATCCACGTCCATGATACTCTTCCCCGGGTCAGGGGTCAGTGTCTTTCAAATCCCTACCACTGCCCAGAGGGTCAGTGTCCTGAGCGCATGTACACTGGAACATGACAGATATTTTTATATCTGTAAATCATTTCATATATAGAGGTACCCAAACAAAACATAATACTCATATTAGACAATAATAATACTAACGGGGGGAGGGGGGTAATATATAATTAAGTGTATTTAATGATGCTGCTAACCTCTCAATAAAGTAAAGAATTGGCACTTATAATTTAAATGTCATTCTCTCAGACATATAAATAAGCCCTATGGGAGGAAAAGTACATTTCTACTTTAGAACCACATAGCATAAATTTGTATATATTTGCTTATAACAGGTAATTTCCTTAAAAACACCAGAAATAATATGAGGAGTTTAAACAGACCTTCCTCTCTTAGTGGTTACTATTGATGCAATACTAGGAAAAAAGTTTAATTTGTTTTAATGTAATTATAGTGATTGATCCTAAATCTTACTCCCAGAAGTTTACTACATTATACGAGGAATTGAAGCCCTTTGGAACTAATTTCTTGAGTGTAAAAATCCAATAGGCTTCTCTTTTTAGAAGCACTTTGGAAACATCTCCACCTTGTTTTGGTACCCCCACATTTTCTATTACCATTCATCTTAGTGTAGTACTTAGACTTTTGTGCTCCAATAAAAAGTGTTTTGCCATTTCCGAACAGGCATCTGACATCTTGATATCTGACAAATGTTGTCTGATACGTTCCCTGACTTCCCTAGACGTACATCCTACATATTGCCTTCACAAGTACACCAAATGAGGTAGATTACATTTTTTGCTCTACAATTCACACAGGACGCTATCTTATAGTTTTTCCCTGTTACATTAGACTCAAGTGCCCCCTCTTTTGATAGAGCTGCAGGGTATGCAAGCAATGTATCCACACCTGTACATGCCCTTGGACTCAAGCCATAAGCTAGTATGAATAAGTATCGGTAACTAACTCGGTGAAACTAGATTCCCTAGGGTGACACCCCTCCTTTTATGATTACATGTGCTAATTTCTCATCAGCCATCGACATGGGTAGGTTTTTACAAATTATTTTACTTGTATATTATAATAGTCTGAAGAATATTGTGTGACAAACTTCACCGGATCAGACTTCATCTACCCATGTTCATTGCTTTTTATCCTCGGTTTAGTCAGAAGCAATTTGTTTCTATCAGTTGTATCCACCTCTGCATTTGCTCTGTGTATAACATCAGGGTTATAATCTCTTTGTAACAATCTTACTGTGTCTGTTATAATCAGTGTTGTTTGAGCAGTTACACTTAACCCTAGTGTATTGTCCTTTGGCAATAGAGTAGGGAACCATGCAGGGTAGGTTACTCTTTCCATGTAGGAGGGTATTCCCTGAGATAGAAGATTGTGTCTGAGACAAGTTGAAGGTCTTAATAGTTAATATAAGACCTCTGAGTCTCAAAGGTAAACGAGACCCCAGTCATTGTCAATTAGGGAATCAATGAATAATTCCATAACAGATCTCTCATCTTTCCACACAAAAATGTTGTGAGCACAAGGGTTCAAATCTCCATATATATATGGGTAGGCTCCCACCACCCCATTACCAAATTGGCATATGATGGGGCAAATGTTTCCCCCATGGCGGTGCCTTGTAGCTGCAAATAGAACTTGTGCTCAAACTTAAAATAATTGTGTGTTAGTAAAAATCTCACAATTTCCAAGATATATTCAGTGAACTCTCTACTAAATCCTGTGTTGGTATTGATGAAATATTTAATTGCTTCTATTCCCATAGTATGTGTATAGAAGAATATAGTGATACCACATCTACGGTTAACCACTGGTAATCTTCCTCTCAAACAAAATTGTTGAGAATCTGTAGAAGGTGCTATGTGTCTCTAAGGTAGCTAAATAGTGTCTGGACTATTGGTTGTAGAATACTGTCTAGCTATTCAGACAGGTGCTCACAAACAGCTAGATTACGAGTTTTGCGGTACGACTTTTAATGCTGAAAAAAATGGCCATTACGTTGGAATGGCCAGGAACGCATATTACGAGACACGGCGGTATAGCTATACCGCAAGCATTTTAGCCTGTGACGCAATGTCCAATCCGCACTAAAAAAAATGACGTTTGAGTGTGGAATTTTCATATCGCCTGTATTACAGGTTGTGCGTTCAGGCTAAAAAGCTTGCGTTACAACCTATACCGAAACAATCCATACCGCCATCTAAGAGCAGTAGTTATGGATTTTGTCTAACAAAAATGTTTCACAAAACTCATAACTAAACTGTTACAAAGTAAATTAACACCCATAACTACCTAATAACCCCTAATCTGCCTCACACCCACATCGCCAACACTATTTAAATATATTAACCCCTAAACCGCCAGCCCCCACATCGTAACTACTAAACTAAACCTATTAACCCCTAAACTGCCGGTCCCCCACATCACAAAACACTAAATTAAACTATTCACCCCTAAACCTAAGACCCCCCTAACTTTAAATTAAAATTACAATACAAAACCTGTGAAATAAAAAAATCTAAGTTTAAACTATAAATTAACCTAACATTACCATTCTAAAAAAATAAAAAAAACACAAATTAAAAAATCTAAATTACAAATTTAAAAAAACCTAACGCTACGAAAAATTAAAAAAATATAAAATAACAAAAAATAATTAACACTAAATTATGAAAAATAAAAAACACTGATTATAAAAATAATAAACAAAATTATCAAAAATATGAACAATTACACCTAATCTAATAGCCCTATTAAAATAAAAAAGCCCCAAAAATAAAAGCACCCCCTAACCTACAATAAACTAACAATAGCCCTAAAAATGGCCTTTTGTAGTGCATTGCCCTAAGTTAAATAGCTCTTTACAAAGTCTCCACAACAGTAAAACCCACCACCCAACCAACCACCCAAAATAAAAACCCTAACTCTAAAAAAAACCTAAGCTACCCTAAAGGGGCATTTTTATTAAAAGGGCATTCAGCTCTTTTACACTTTGCCCTAATCTGAAAAAAAAACAAAGATAAAAATAAATACCTAACACTAACCCCAGAATATCTTCTCACGGTTCCTGAAGTCCGGACATCCATCTCCATCCAGGTTGCGAGAAGTCTTCATCTGGGCGGAGACATCTTCTTCCATCGCAGGGGCATCTTCTGTTTTCATCCCAGCGGAGCAGAGCCATCCTGGACTGTCAATGACATCCTGCGCAGAGCGTCCTCTTCATGCGGTTACCGCCGTACACTGAAGTTGAATGCAAGGTACCCGTTTCAAAATGGCGTACCTTGCATTCCTATTGGCTGATTCTTCAAATTCAAATCAGCCAATAGGATGAGAGCTTCTGAAATCCTTTTGGCTGTTCAAAGCAGCCAATAGGATGAGAGCTACTGAAATCCTATTGGCTGTTCAAATCAGTGGGGGCGATGTCGGGGAGCAGTGGATTAGGGGTTAATAACTTTATTACTTTATTTAGTGGCAGCGACGTCGGGGCAGCGGATTAGGGGTTAATAACTATTTATTGGCAGCGATGTTGGGGAGAGCGGAGGATTAGGGGTTAATAACATTATTTAGTGGCAGCGATGTCGGGGAGCGGAGGATTAGGAGTTAATAGCTTTTATTAGTGTCGGCAATGTCGGGGAGCGGCAGATTAGGGGTTAATAGCTTTTATTTAGTGTTGGCGATGTCGGGGAGCGGCGGATTAGGGGTTAATAGCTTTTATTTAGTGTTGGTGATGTTGGGGAATGGCAGATTAGAGGTGTTTAGACTTGGGGTTTATGTTAGGGTGTTAGGATTAAATGAAACTTTATTTTCCTCATAGACATCAACACTTCAGGTGTTAGTTTTTTTTCTAACAATTTCTCCCCATTGATGTCTATGGGGGAGAAAGCATGCATGAGCACGTTAAATCAGCCCCTTGGCTTTTGTGCAGTATGGAGCTTAATGCACCATAACGCACAGCACAAGGAGGCGTTTTTAGTAACTCATAATGGCAGCGCTATGGAGAGTGAAATAACGCAATTTTGTTGGCATTATTTTATCTTCTAGAGATTTATGTAACTTGGGTATCACATGAAAAATAGGAATAACAGGGCTGTCAACCTATAGAGAATTATACGTATTTAGGTCTATGTGTCCTTTGAACAAGCCGTCATCTAAAACTAATCTCAATACTTTCTGGAAAACAGTGGTAGGATCATACATTAACTCCTTGTATTCCTCTCTAATGTTCAACTGCCTAAGGATTTCCTCAATGTAAGCAGTCCTGCTCCAAACTACTACACTACCACCTTTATCTGCAGTCTCTATCACTAGGTCAGTGTAAAATTTCAAGGATTTGATCGCTTCACTCTCATGTTTTGTCAAAATTGGAAATGACTTGGCTGCGGTTTTAGATAATAGAACAAGGTTTTTTTCTATCTGCCTTTGAAAAGTCAATAAAGTATCACCTCTTTATTGGAGGGGATAAAAACCGACTTGGGTTTAAACCCTGTGTGAGAATTTCTGGTTTCAAATTCACTTTTTGCACTTAATGTTATTAAGTGATGCACATCCCTATGTCACGCCGCTCCAGTCTGGCTGTTGCCAGGGAGGTGGTTGTTGCTCTGGCTGTTGCCAGGGATGCTGTGGTTCCTGTGAGCGTGCGGCGATGATGTCATTGCTGCACGTCTCTCCCCTTCTGAAGCTGATCGGGATCTCCTGTGGCACGAATCCTGTGCCTATGTAAGTCTGTAACTTACTATCTTCACTGCCTAAGTATAGGTGTTGCTTAGTGTGCTCCTGGGTGTTGTTTTGCTTTATGCTGGACTGTTATATTGTTGCTGAACTCTGCTTGTCTGACCATTCTGCCTGCTTAACTCCTGAACTGCTGGATTGCTATACGGTTGCTGAACTCTGCTTGTCTGACCACTCTGCCTGCTTAACCCCTGAATTGCTGGATTGCTATACTGTTGCTGAACTCTGCCTGTCTGACCACTCTGTCTGCTTAACCTCTGAACTGTTGGATTGCTATACTGTTACTGAACTCTGCCTGTCTGGTCCTTCTAATGGTTTACCACTGAACTGTTATACTGCTGGATTTCCTTTTGTTGCTGACTCCTGCCTGTTCTGGTCCCTTCTATTGGTTTACCCCCTGAACTGCTATACTACTGGATTGTCTTCCTAATGCCGCAAAGGACTACCCTGCCTACTGTGAGTACTGCTTACCTAATTTTACAAACTCTTTCTGCTCTGGGATATTTCCTATCATTCCACTTGATGCCGGGATAAGAAGACTACTGGTCAAGTTTAGTCTGATTGAGGAATATCCCACGAGCATTACATTAAACTTGGGCCATGGATCCAAATGAAGTAGCAAGAGCTGTCTCTCTTCAGGGACAGATGCTGGAACCCATAGCATGCACTTGCAGAATTTGGATTCTAAACTAGAGGCTATAACCGCTATGCTTTCCCTCACTAGTTGCAGAGAAGAACGCTGCTCCTGTTGTTACACAGCTGGTCCCTGCTGCTAGTGCTGCAGCTTCTTCCCCTGCTTCTGGAAGTATACTCCAGATACCATTACCTGACAAGTATGATGGTACTACCGACTGTAGGGGTTTTCTCAACCAGTGCAGGCTGCACTTTTGCAATGATCCTCGCACCTTCCAGTCTCATCAGTCAAAGGTCACTTTTATAATTTCTTTATCGAAATACAAGGCCCTAGCCTGGGTCTCTCCCCCTTTTGGAACAGAATGCTTAACTCCTGAATGAGGCTGATGCCTTTATTTCTGCTTTATATTCTGTGTTTGGGACCTCCGGCCGCGCTTCTTCTACAGAGTACTCTCTCTTGGATCTCTGCTAGAGCAGTAGATCTGTGGCACAATATGCCATCGAGTTTCGCACCTTGGCACTTGAGACCAGTTGGGATTGCAGTGCTCTCAAGGCGACCTTTAGGAGAGGCTTGCATGAGCGCATCAAGGACAAGCTTAATTATCGTGATGTTCCTTCTTCCCTGGATTAATTCATAACACTTTGCATCAGTCTAGATTCTCTCTTTCAGGAGAGACAAGCTGAGAGACACAGAACTCATAGAACCCTTCCCTCTTGTCCTCCTACTCGTCCCGGTCTCTAGACTATCCTCTTCCCCTTCAGCACCTCCAGTTACCTCTGTAGAGGAACCCATGGATCTCTCTCCCTCAAGCCCAGAGAATCTGAAAGACAGAGAACAAGATTGTGCTTCTACTATGGTTCTAACACCAACTAAAGAACTGTGATATTCTGCTGGGAAAAGCCAATGCTTAGAGGATAAAAACTGGGGTACCTCTAAGTGTGGTCTCCACTAAATTCCCTCATTTCTTTTGGATCCTGGTACCTGTTTCCTTACCTTCCTTCAGAATTCTGTCCATGCTCAAGCCTTCATTGATTCAGGGGCAGCTGGAATATTCCTTAATCACCGTTTTATGATTCAGGCAGGGTTGCCTCTTCTGCAGAAAAAAACTATGTCTCAAATAACTACTCTGGATGGCACTCTCCTTGGATCAGGGTTAATACATTTCGAATCTGCACCCCTAACCCTGACCATGGGAGTACTTCATACCGAACAGTTGCAGTTCGATGTCATTATTCCCAGCACAGCCTGTCATCCTTAGTCTTCTTGGCTTCGTATACACAACCCACAATTTGACTGGACTGAGGGACAGGTGGCCTCCTGGGGTACTTCCTGCTTCAACTCCTGCCTGGCTAAGGTTACTCCTCTGCACCACATTCCCATAGCCAGTCTACTGACCCCTTAAAGTCTTCCCTCAGTATACGTATATTTTACAGATGTGTTTGAAAAGAAAGCAGCTGATGTGATGCCACCCCACCATCCATACGACTGCAAAATTGACCTCTTTCATGGAGCATCACTTCCTAAAGGGAGGACTTATCCACTCTCCAATGCTGAAACCAAGGCCATGGAGGACTATATTCAAGAGAACCTAGCTAAAGGTTTTATTCTCCATTTCTCTTCTCCTGCCGGGGCTGGCTTCTCTTTCGTCAGTAAGAAAGATGGTGGATTCAGACCCTGTATCGACTACAGAGCCCTAAACAACAACACCATCAAGAATCACTATCATATTCCTTTGATCACTGAACTTGATGATTCGCTCCAAAATGCTCGCTACTTCACTAAGTTGGATCTACGTGGGGCGTACAATCTTATTCGTATATTCCAGGGCATGAATTGAAGACTATCCTTCAACATGAAATCAGGGCATTACAAATACCTTGTAATGCCTTTTGGGCTGTGTAATGCCCCTGCAGTCTTTCAAGCATTTGTCAACAATGTCTTCTGTGACCTCCTCAATTGCACTGTCATCGTCTACCTGGATGATATACTTATTTTCTCCTCCACCCTTGAGGAGCATCATTAACATTGAGGACAGGCACTTCTTCGCCTCAGAGACAATTCTCTAGTAGCCAAACTGGAGAAATGTGAGTTTGATCAAGTTCAGATCCAGTTCTGTGGCTATGTCATCTTGAAGGAAGGTTTTGCCAGGGATCCTTCTAAGCTCACCGCAGTTCTGGAATGGCCTCAACCCCACTTCATTAAAGAAACTGATTTGATAGAATTCTATTAGCCATCGGAATCTAAGGGACACCATCTTGGATGACGTCACTTAAAAGAACCTTCATTCGTCGGGAGCCGTCGGCAGAAGAGGTTGCTCCATGCCGGATGTCTTGAAGATGGACCCTCTCCACACAGGATGGATGAAGATAGAAGATGCCGTCTGGATGAAGACTTCTGCCCGTCTTTAGGACCACTTCTCCCGGCTTGGATGAAGACTTCTCCCGTCTTCGTTGAGGACTTCTCCCGGCTTCGTTGAGGATGGATGTCGGCTCTTCAAAACTGTAAAGTGGATCTTCAGGGATTAGTGTTAGGTTTTTTTAAGGGTTTATTGGGTGGGTTTTATTTTTAGGTTAGGGGCTTTGGGCAGCAATAGAGCTAAATGCCCTTTTAAGGGCAATGCCCATCCAAATGCCCTTTTCAGGGCAATGGGGAGCTTAGTTTTTTTTTTTTTTTTAGTTAGGGTTTTATTTGGGGAGTTTGGTTGTGTGGGTGGTGGGTTTTACTGTTGGGGGGTTGTTTGTATTTTTTTTACAGGTAAAAGAGCTGATTTCTTTGGGGCAATGCCCCGCAAAAGGCCCTTTTAAGGGTTTTTGGTAGTTTATTGTAGGCTAGGGTTTTTTTTATTTTGGGGGGGGCTTTTTTATTTTGATAGGGCTATTAGATTAGGTGTAATTAGTTTAAATATCTTGTAATTTGTTTTTTATTTTGTGTAATTTATTGTTGTTTTTTTTGTAATTTAGGTAATTATATTTAATTTAGTTAAGTGAATTTAATTTAGGTAATTTATTTAATTGTAGTGTAGTGTTAGGTGTTAGTGTAACTTAGGTTAGGTTTTATTTTACAGGTAAATTTGTATTTATTTTAGATAGGTAGTTATTAAATAGTTAATAACTATTTAGTAACTATTCTACCTAGTTAAAATAAATACAAACTTGTCTGTTAATTAAAAATAAAAACCTAAGCTAGATAACAATGTAACTATTAGTTATATTGTAGCTAGCTTAGGGTTTATTTTACAGGTAAGTATTTATTTTTAAATAGGAATTATTTAGTTATTAATAGTAGGTTTTCTTTAGATTTATTTTAATTATATTTAAGTTAGTGGGTGTTAGGGTTAGACTTAGATTTAGGGGTTAATAACTTTAGTATAGTGGCGGCGATGTTAGGGGCGGCAGATTAGGGGTTAATAACTGTAATGTAGGTTGCGGCGATGTTAGGGACAGCAGATTAGGGGTTAATAATATTTAACTAATGTTTACGATGCAGGAGTACGGTGGTTTAGGGGTTCATATGTTTTTTATAGTGGCGGCAATGTCCGAAGCGGCAGATTAGGGGTTAATAATTTTATTTTAGTGTTTGCGATGCGTGAGGGCCTCAGTTTAGGGGTTAATAGGTAGTTTATGGGTGTTAGTGTACTTTTTAGCACTTTAGTTATGAGTTTTATGCTACAGCTTTGTAGTGTAAAACTCATAACTACTGACTTTAAAATGCGTTACGAATCTTGATGGGATAGGGTGTACCACTCACTTTTTGGCCTCCCAGGAAAATCTTGTAATATCAGCGCTATGGAAGTCCCATTGAAAAAAGACTTTACTCAATTTGTGTAAGTTGATTTGCGGTAAGGCCAAAAAGGTGTGTGGTGCCCCTAAACCTGCAAGATTCGTAATAGCAGAGGTAGTGAAAAAGCAGCGTTATAAACGGATAACGCTGCTTTTTCACTATAACGCAAAACTCGTAATCTAGCCGATAAACTTTATTTTGGTTATAGTCAGTCTGATCTCTTATAAATGTATCATGTTTGAACTGAATAAGCTCCTTTTTAAGATTATCTATAGTATTTTTTAGTAAAGCATCAACCTCTTTATACCTACTTTCTAGCACATTGTAATTCCCTTTTGTAGAGAGGTAATCTGTTCTCTGACTTGCATAAGCTGACTATCCTTAAATTCAATCACTAGAGACATTAGTTTCAATGAACAGTCTGATAAAGTATCATTCCATCTAGTGATGAAGTCTTTGTCTTCTGTCATAAATGTTGGAAACTTCTTTATTCTGAGGCCTCTGGGAACAATTCTGAGTCTTATGTATCTTTCTAGTGTCCATTTATCCCACTTAAGCTTGGTTTCTTTTTTCATATAATTTTTCATAAAATGGAATTTGTCACCTAAGGGGTTAATATTAGTATAGTCACTTAAAAATACTTTCAAAATCCTGTTCTAGTTGGTCAAGGTCAGCTAAAGAAGTCAGTGAATAGTATTAGTGGTTACTTTGGTCAGATACTTCTGTATCCATTTTGATTATCTTAGCTGTATTAGTGTTAGAGAATTTCAGTTACTAAAAAAGAATGGTTTAGAGTTATTCAAACACAATAAGCTCCTAAAGTGAAGCCAGTAGAAGCATAGTATTAGTATACTAACAGAAAGATTGTTACAAAGAGGTCATAACCTTGATGTTATACACAGAACAAGAGCAGAGGTGGATACAATTGATAGAAACAAATTGCTTCTGAATAAACCGAGGATAAAAGCAATGAACATGGGCAGATGAAGTCTGATCACTATTATAAAGAATAAGATGCACAGATACTGATATAAAAATCCAGTATAAAATGGTTTAAAAACTTACTTATAAGCTCTCAGTTTAGCTCTGTTGAAAAGGCAGTTGGAAAGCCCACTGCAAGTGGCAAATGAGACCCCCCCCCCTTCTTTTGCATATGAAAAGACCCTTTACACAAACAGGAGTAAGCTGGAGAAGGTAGCTGACGGTATTCTCAAAAAACTTTGGGGCTTGGTTAGGAGTCTGAAAATCAGAGCAATGTTATTTAAAAATAAGCAAAACTATACTTTAAAAAAAAAAAAAAAAAAAAAACTGTATGGGCAATATAAATAGATCATCTACAAAACATTTATGCATAGAAAAAATGAGTGTATAATGTCCCTTAAAGAGGAATACTAGTGTGAAAGGGCTGGTATATATGCAATAATTGTGCAACAGTAAGTGAGCAATAGATATCTATAAGGCACAGCAATATACAAATAAGCAAAAGGATAACATACAATATAAGACAATTTATTAAAACACATATAAAAGAGGGGACGTCTCCCTGGACAAGCGTGATAATGGTGGCCAATAGGCTAACTGATAATATATTTGGGAAAAATGAATCGAAGAAATGTTCAAAGGATAAATATACCTCAATGGGAGGAAATAAGTAAAAAGTACCTTTTGAAAATAGGAAAATAGTGGCAACAGCACTCGTAGAAATTCCTCTGTGTATCCAGGAATAAACTGCGATGCAGATTTAAAAAGCTGTCCCTTTTGAAAATATAGCGCTTTGTAGACGTGACTGAATACACAGTTGGATCAGTGGAGTGAAATATTTTTTTGCAATCAAGCTTATTTTCTGTGATGCGGCTCTGGACACCCACTCTGAGTAGATCCAAATTATACTTAGACAGAGATCGACTGGCGTGTGTAACTCACAAGAGCAGCTGACAGCTGTTTTTCCCAGCTGAGTCTGATCCGCGTCTCTGTAGGTCCGCCATTGAAAGTTGAGGTCAAAGGGCCCCAAATATAGAGTGCAAATTGTGACAATACCGCTGTTTGTATAAAGAGTGGAGGTGATTGCCAACTGATATTGGCTATATGTGGCTATATGCAAGCCAAATGTCCAAAGACAGGGTATTGAGATAAATAATGTCCGTTTCTGTCCGTATACAGCTCCCTTTGTAAATTAGAAAGTTGCTTAAAATTTCATGCTCTATCTGAATCACGAAAGAAAAAATTTGGGTTCAGTGTCCCTTTAAGCTGCAATACTTATTGTACTATCAAATGAATTTATATGCACTAAATGCTGAACATATATTCACATCTATGTAGTAGATTTATCAATTGTATTTACATAAGTTCTGTACATTTTTGCAGACAAGAAATGGTTAATAGTATGAAACAGGTTTCAGGGTTAAAGAATCTAAACAGAGCCAATTAACTCTCTGAGTCACCTGATTAAGCAATAACGAATGAAACAGCAGCATACGGTTTAAATAAAATGATGGTTTTAATAAGTATCATGTCTATGATTAAGGCTGAATGCCGAAACATGTCAGTCTACTTTTTATGCTGTATTTTTTAATCTGGTGAAATAAAGACTTTGTTTTATGAAGAAGTGCCAGCTATTCTACTAATTTATATAGTCATATACATATATATATTTACACACAGTTCCCATAGACCACAATGTAAAGGCACTTTTCAGTGCCATTTATTTTTCTAACACCCCATTCCCACCAACTTTAAAAAATCTCTGGTTAATTTTCGTAGTGCTAGTTGCTACCGCAAGCTCACGGTAGCAATAGCCAGCCACTTGTAATGGCTGGCTAATTATCATGCACCCGCAAATGGGCAAATTTGCCCTTTTGCGGTGCAAGAAAATTTAGCACTCAACTTGTAATCTGGCCCATATTTTATTAGTCAACAGTGAAACATTACTAGCCAAGGGTTAAAAGTTATTAGCCAAGGGGAAAGTTATTAGTCTACTCAATGGTAAACATAGGAACAAGTAAAAAAAAAATCTTGTTTGCTGCTGATTAGTGGAAATTCCAAGCCCTGATCATAATAATAACAATAATACAATAATACTAACTTTTTTAAATATTGCTTTTTCATGATATTTTTTTAAGTTTAATTTTTTTAAAAAAAGAAACATTGAAGAGAATTTGAAATTCCCAGCAGTGTATTTCCAGCTCCCTTGTAAGCATTTTTGCAATTTAGTTTAATTTGCAAAAATGTTTTCTTAATAAATTATCAAAACTAACATATGCCTGCAAACAAGTGCACATGTTCCCTTAAACGCATGCTTAAGGTCAGGTCTCATGCACAAGTGAAGTTAACACAAAACATGGGATGATATTTCAACATTTCTGCACCATGTATTCCCCCAGATAACTGCCCTGTGTCTTTGTCTGTCTGTATCTCTTATAAAAAGAAAGAATAACCTTCTTTAACATTTTTTTTTTATCATCCAGCACACGACAGGTACAATCAAGATAGTGATTTTCTAGTAAATCATTTAGATATCTGATGTTTACCATGATTTTTGCACCTTCCAGAGAAGTAGGAACCTGTAGATCTAAGAAAACTGTGTATATGGTACTGTAGCCAAGTGCCCTGTTGTAAATTTAGTTCTCATGCCACATTTCCATGCAAAGAATAAAGTAGACATTTTTCTAAGAGAAATTCAGTCTGGAAAAAAATCTTGTAAACTCTCTGTTAACACTATTTTAATAAGGGGCACATGGCTCAATACATCCTGTTTTATTAAAAAGAACACAATGATGTATATTGTATGAAAAAAACATTGTGTTAACTGCTAAATCAACAGGAGAATGTCTCCTGTGTTCATGGATCTCAGTAATGCTGAAAGTCTTTTTAATATTTTTCTCTAGCTGTGCCTTAAGTCTAGAATGCCTACTGTTGCTATTTTCTCCAGTTAATTCCAAACCAACAGACACTGCATCCCCATGAAGTCATTATCAAGACTTATAGAATTAATTTTATCTATATTGTTTGGAATATAGAAGCTGATTATTGCAGAACAAAACATGGACCACCAACTATGTTGTGTACTGTATCTTTGATTCTCAGCAAGAGTTTAATGATGTAGAATATAGTAAAACACGGTTGATATAAATAATTCTAATGCACTTGTGAGAAAACATTTCATATAAACAATCAAGAAATCCATAAAACACACTTCCAACTAATCTATATTTTCTGCACTTGTCTAATGCATTGCTATGTCCTATAATATCCAAAACTCCATTCCTGTAATATAGATCTAACCTCTCAAATCGACTCCAAACTCTTTTCTTTTTGCATACAATTTTTTTTTTTAATTCATATTTTTATAAAAAAAATAATAATAATATATGTATATATATATAAAAACACGGATCATGGGTGCAAGAAACCATAGGAAATTACAAAACAAATTAATATAACAAACACACACACATTAATACAACACAAGAGAAAGTCCAGGACTCACTTACAAGCTCTCAGCTAAGATTTAAAAGCAAAAAATGGAAAGATTAGTTACTGCATTTGGCCAAATGGGACAAGCCCAAGGTACCACATCAAGGTCCTTTCCAATACCTGGGACCCCTAAAACAGCCACACAATGCAAGCTCTCAAATACAAACAAACTGGGGAACAAGGGAAGGGTGCACTGGCTTATGTAATCACCCTAGACATATACAAAACGTGGAAGAGGATGCACTCACCTACCGGACCGGGTACACATCCCATGATCCTGTAACATGCTCAGCCTGGGTACTCACGGGTACACACAGGAAGCTGTGCTGTCCCCAGAGTCACAGGCAGTTAACCCCAGACAGGTCTGGGTGCAAGAACTATAGGGAAATTACAAAACAAATTAATACAACACACAGAGAAAGTCCAGCATTCACTTACAAGTTCTCAGCTAAGATTTAAAAGCAAAATGGGCAAAATCTTGCAAAAATAATAAACAAAAATTTAACAATAAATTAAGCTTTAAACATGATATAATAAGCAATTTCACAATATTAACCCTATAAATACAGGGAGTGCAGAATTATTAGGCAAGTTGTATTTTTGAGGATTAATTTTATTATTGAACAACAACCATGTTCTCAATGAACCCAAAAAAACTCATTAATATCAAAGCTGAATAGTTTTGGAAGTAGTTTTTAGTTTGTTTTTAGTTATAGCTATTTTAGGGGGATATCTGTGTGTGCAGGTGACTATTACTGTGCCATAATTATTAGGCAAACTTAACAAAAAACAAATATATACCCATTTCAATTATTTATTTTTATCAGTGAAACCAATATAACATCTCAACATTCACAAATATACACTTTCTGACATTCAAAAACAAAACAAAAACAAATCAGTGACCCAATATAGCCACCTTTCTTTGCAAGGACACTCAAAAGCCTGCCATCCATGGATTCTGTCAGTGTTTTGATCTGTTTCACCATCAACATTGCGTGCAGCAGCAACCACAGCCTCCCAGACACTGTTCAGAGAGGTGTACTGTTTTCCCTCCTTGTAAATCTCACATTTGATGATGGGACCACAGGTTCTCAATTGGGTTCAGATCAGGTGAACAAGGAGGCCATGTCATTAGATTTTCTTCTTTTATACCCTTTCTTGCCAGCCACGCTGTGGAGTACTTGGATGCGTGTGATGGAGCATTGTCCTGCATGAAAAATCATGTTTTTCTTGAAGGATGCAGACTTCTTCCTGTACCACTGCTTGAAGAAGGTGTCTTCCAGAAACTGGCAGTAGAACTGGAGTGAGCTTGACTCCATCCTCAACCCGAAAAGGCCCCACAAGCTCATCTTTGATGATACCAGCCCAAACCAGTACTCCACCTCCACCTTGCTGGCGTCTGAGTCGGACTGGAGCTCTCTGCCCTTTACCAATCCAGCCACAGGCCCATCCATCTGGCCCATCAAGACTCACTCTCATTTCATCAGTCCATAAAACCTTAGAAAAAATCAGTCTTGAGATATTTCTTGGCCCAGTCTTGAGTTTCAGCTTGTGTGTCTTGTTCAGTGGTGGTCGTCTTTCAGCCTTTCTTACCTTGGCCATGTCTCTGAGTATTGCACACCTTGTGCTTTTGGGCACTCCAGTGATGTTGCAGCTCTGAAATATGGCCAAACTGGTGGCAAGTGGCATCTTGGCAGCTGCACGCTTGACTTTTCTCAGTTCATGGGCAGTTATTTTGCGCCTTGGTTTTTCCACACGCTTCTTGCGACCCTGTTGACTATTTTGAATAAAACGCTTGATTGTTCGATGATCACGCTTCAGAAGCTTTGCAATTTTAGAGTGCTGCATCCCCTCTGCAAGATATCTCACTATTTTTGACTTTTCTGAGCCTGTCAAGTCCTTCTTTTGACCCATTTTGCCCAAGGAAAGGAAGTTGCCTAATAATTATGCACACCTGATATAGGGTGTTGATGTCATTAGACCACACCCCTTCTCATTACAGAGATGCACATCACCTAATATGCTTAATTGGTAGTAGGCTTTCGAGCCTATACAGCTTGGAGTAAGACAACATGCATAAAGAGGATGATGTGGTCAAAATACTCATTTGCCTAATAATTCTGCACTCCCTGTATATTATTCTGCACATATTACAAGTTTAAAGTAAAAAGGCAGCACATGAGAGAAAGACGCACACACCACACACACACACACACATATATATATATATATATATATATAATATATATATATATATATATAATATATATATATATATAAGCAAATGAGGAAGGCACTCACTCATTGGGTTTAACCAAGGCTATACTTTTGATGTCCTTTCATGTCTTGTTTAAGTATTAAATGTGGTTTGTAATAATGATAGGCTGTACCTCCGTGAATGGCATTAGAGAATTGCCTATGCCAGTTATGAGGTGTATATAGCCAATATTAACAGAGGCCCGTTCCTTAAGCTACATACCGTATCTGGTCCCTCTGGGATTAGTCAGCTGTCTTACCTAAGTTAGCGTAACATTTGTCATAGTAACGAGAGGAATTTTGCTAGACTAGTTGTTTATATATAGATACAGTATTGTTTTAAAATTGTTTTGTATACACCGGGTATAGCGTAGATTAGCGAATAGGCTGTTTGTATACAGTTGGTTGCTAGGATACGGACGCTGCCTGATGACATGTGTTCCGTGCCGTGGGCCCTCTGCAATTCACTTGGTGTTTGTAACACTTTGAGGTGAGTGGGTATTTAAGGTTTTGTTTAATGTTTGATTATTGTTGTCAGTTTGAAAACGGGTAGGTAACACTCCGAAACGTCATTTTAAGGGATTAAAAAGTATACCCTTGGTTAAACCAGTGAGTGCCTTCCTCATTTGCTTCTATTGGAATACTTTGCAGTGCACTCCGGTACATTATGGTAACCATGAGTGCTAGGCCATACATGATATATATATATATATATATATGTGTGTTTGTATTTGTACATAAGTATGTATGTGTGCTATGATTACGACTATGAGCCAAAACGCGTTAAGCCGATTGTGCTGCCTCACCACTACCCCTTTTTGTGTGCTGTGTTCTCCTTTTCAAACTTATTGAAATAAAGTTTTTGTATTTTACCCTGCAGCAAGATGCTTCTTCTTCTTTCACATACATATTTACACGTATAAAAACATAAATACACATGTATACACCTAAATAGACATAAACATACACACACACACATTAAGACATTTATGTATACATTGGAGCCCTTTCCAGTCAAAATCTTGCCAAATACCAAAAGTATGCACTTGTAGCACTCTGGGCCCAGAACTCAAGGGCAGGTGTTCCCAACAGGGTTTTAAAATATAACTTTTATTGTTAAAACTAAAAAAACAAATTGTTGGTTAAAAATACACACACAATTAAAATACACACCAGTACCATATTCTAGTGGTATTACGTTTATTAGATCACAAAATATTGAGATTAGGCCTGTATGTGTTCACAATTATAAGTGATCTAAATTGTAACAAATAACGTCCGCTAAATACTGTTGCAATATGAATTGAAACAAACAGTTATTGTGAAGTGTAAATTGGGTAAGTTTTAATCAAAATTGTCCAGAATGCCTGCCAGGTATCTAGGTATCTCATTAAGGTTAGTCGTACTTATTAGTACTATTAGTCGTACTTATAATTTAACCTTTTGAAAAGAGATGCATTGGTGTGTGCCTGAATAATTCAGTGATTAATGAATGACTGTTGATTTGCGCTTGCGGACCGGGCAAGTATTGTCAAGTTGTTCTACTAAAAGATTCTTTAACGTACAATATACACTATATACAGCCTAGGTTGTGCCAGACTTAGCCATACCATATATATACAGCCTTTGAACATAGTGGATGTCTGATAAAGACGACGTAAGTTTACCGTGATTATTCATAGATGATTACTAACTCTGACACCTAACACTAATATCTGGGCTGAATAAGCATTTTGCATCCTGTGTGTTTAGTATTAGCTGTGGGAAGCTACCGCAGTTTACTGAATTTACAATATTAATATAATATGCAGCCTGGGGTGTGACAGATTCAGAGGTACCGAGAATTGAACATTTGAGAAGAGGGGATTGTAGACGATCACCACACATAATCTGTATTACTCATATATTGAGGACTTTCTTACCTCGACTCCACATTTAATACGGTAAACTATAATGACACACAGTCCGGTTTATGCAAGAATCAGCTCAATTTATTTAAGGTGACATTACACACCTATAATACAAAACTAATATTGACAACTGCCTAATATAGAATCTAATCTAGCATATGCTACAGATATTCCAGTCGTGATTTATATGGCAGTATTTGTTTAAAGTTATAACGGAAAGTTTATTATTAGTTTGAATACAATACAAGATCACACTAGTTGATTGAGTAATTCTGGAAGCTAATTAAATCTGAGCTGCAGGTCCACCTTATACTGTAATTGATATATCTCAGGTTCTTTACCAATACTGATTGGATACCAGATATTATTGATATATCACTATCTGGTATACTGACATACTCATATTTAGGAACTTGAATGACTATAAGATAGGTGGGGATACATTCATTCAGCAACTTCCAGATATTCTGACCTTAATGAGATACCTAGATACCTGGCAGGCATTCTGGACAATTTTGATTAAAACTTACTCAATTTACACTTCACAATAACTGTTTGTTTCAATTCATATTGCAACAGTATTTAGCGGACATTATTTGTTACAATTTAGATCACTTATAATTGTGAACACATACAGGCCTAATCTCAATATTTTGTGATCTAATAAACGTAATACCACTAGAATATGGTACTGGTGTGTATTTTAATTGTGTGTGTATTTTTAACCAACAATTTGGTTTTTTAATTTTAACAATAAAAGTTATATTTTAAAACCCTGTTGGGAACACCTGTCCTTGAGTTCTGGGCCCAGAGTGCTACAAGTGCATACTTTTGGAATTTTGGTATCCTTTATATCAATTTTCCTTTCGGTTGGATTAATTTTGTGCACAAGCACCATTTCCTCAATATACTGACACAGTTAATATATATGAATCATATTTATATATATATATATATATATATATATATATATATATATAATTAAAGTTAATGAGGAAAAGCCTGAGTAGTGCCACTATTCATTTTTGTGTGTTAAATCTTGCCAATACCGTATGCCTTTTAACCCTTTAACACCTTTTTATCAATATTTAATCAATACAATATTTAAAAAAATAATTGTATTAATATGAGTATAATAGCTTATTTTAATATGTTTTTGATTTGTTCTGTGCAAACTTTTTTTTTTAACCCTTACACTTTCAAGTCGAGCTGAATATTCTAGTACCATATTGACGTTCGCTCAAGTGCAAACTATAACTTTTAACTTGTAATATAAGCGTAAGTTAGAGCTTTCGCAATCTCAATTGAAAGTATAGGTTGCGCTAGAGCGATGAATGCCTGAACTAACCTTTCTCTGGTAAATGCGATTTAACATGGACTTGTAATATCAAGTTGCATGCTAAGTCGCTACCCGCAGTATAATTAGCGCACGTTTGTTTTCTTGAAGTTGGAATTATGCTGTGTCCACTGTCTTCAGAAGGTTCTAAGGTTGCAAGACTGGCAAGACGGAATCAAACATTTCTCATTGGATGTAGTGATCCTTTGAGCATCTGCGTTTATTGAAAAATTGAAGAATTAGATATTTTTCAAATCACAGACAAAAATATTTAAAGAGCTATTGCAATATTTTTCCTATTCAAAATATTTTAGGGCGGAAATCAAATGTAATTAGAAGTATTCAACAAAATACTAAACTCCAATAATGAAGATGTTCATTAATTCTCAATCAGAATATCTGTGTGCAACTGATTCAACCAACCAATGACTGAACCATTCATTCATTGGTTTTGCGTGCTGTTACACAAGATTAGGAACCTGCTGGCCTATGAGTAACTATTTTATGTTTATTTTAAACATTATAATATTAAACATATTGTGTTCCAGTATGTTAATACTGGCAAACACATTTCAATAAATGATTCAATCTTTTCCATCAAAGCATGTGTTGATGCCTTATTTTGGTTGTTTTGGCGTGGACAGCAGATGGGAAATGAAGCATTTGTGAGGTCTCCTGCAGCCTTCATTTGTTTTACTTTCATGCAGCAAAGAAAAGTACATGTAGTTTATTTTTCTATAGTGTGCACATGTCTCCGATTAGTTTTATCTAGACCAGTACATTTAATTCATCTATTGATTTATGAGTTGTAATGCTGAGCTGACTAAATACATAATAGATATCACATCATTTTTATGGTTCTCTTATCCTCCAAGTAATGGCTTCCCTATTGTGCATTTTGCTCATTGATGCAAATACTAAACTGTCATGAGCAATATACCTGAAAAGAACTGATCTGTCCCAGCTTGTTGCTTGCTTTGATTGTTCCAAAACTTTGTCTCATCAGAAAGGAAAGATAAAATAAACTTGAACCAGAATTTGTTTTGTGTCTGAGAAGACAATGGCAGCTATATTGTTTAGAATCCTGAACAATGATCAAATATGATGCAGCATTCTCTGTGATGGGTTTGGCAAAAATATCTGTAAGGATTCCATTTTTGGTTTATTGCCTTAAAGGGACATTGCACAATAGATTTTTGTTTGCATAAATGTTTTGTAGACAACCCATTTATACAGCCCATCTGGGAGCGTTTTTGTAACAATGTATAGTTTTGTTTATTTTTAATAACATTGTGCTGATTTTTAGACTCCTAACCAAGCCCCACAGTGTCAGATTTATACATGTGTTTACAGACTTCTGCTGGCTCCTGTTTATGTTATTTGTCTTTTCATATGCAGGGAAGGGGGGGGGGGAGTGTTTGCTCCTCTTGTTTTACCAGCCCCCTTTCACTGGGTGTCCCTGCCTAATCTCATCAACAGTGCTAAACTGGGAGCTTCAAAATAAGTTTTTAAAAGGTTTTATACTGGATTTTTATATCAGTATCTGTGCATATTCTTCTTTATAGAAGCGTCTATTACATGCAGTTATATTAAAATGTGTGTACACTGTCCCTGTTTTTGAAAAAAAATAATATACTAAACTGCCAGTAACAAAGTTCTTGCTTTTGTATTATAAATGTTCTCCTGTACTGTTCTAGATTAAACTCTTCTTTTTGTATGTGATTCTTATGTCATTTGTAAATAATCCATTGTTATGGCAGAGAATTTTCTGGCAGCTATTGTCTTTTTTCATTATTTTTGGTGATCTGGAAATGAATTAAATGCCAGATGTTCATTCAGAAAAAAAAAAAATTCTTTACATGTAAAAATGATTGTGGACTCTGATTTGGAAAAAACACAAGTAACCAATTTTAGTAACAGAATTTCTGATTTATTTTTTATTTGAATGCCTAATAATAAACAGTGCAGTTTGTAGTTCAGATATGTCAGCAGAAGGTCTAAATACTTGCAACAGGATTTTTTTTGTGTCCTTCCACGCTTTGAAATTAAATATTATTCTTCTAAACCAGGAAAGTATCTTGCAGTAATTTGATGTAATGTAGCAATAAGAAAAAGGTCTAATGTCTTAGTGCGTTTTGTTAATGTGCTATTGCTTGCATATAACTATGTGTTTAACAACACATAGTAAAATTCATAGTTAAAACCAGCACCACATCAGCAACTCATTTTATGTCCAGAGGTGAGCACTACTGGGGTCTACTAGTCATGATAAGATTATCAGCCAGTAACGCAGTAAGAGCAATGCAATGTCACCACAAAACTGACTTTAATTATGTGTTTAACCATTTTGCAAACAATAGTGCAGTAAAAATGCTGTAAAGAGAGTTTGATGCAGAAAGTAAAGAACATATTTATCTGTCTGAGTTTGTGCAAACAATACAAATATATTACAGCATCACATTACCAGGCAGAAAGTGACAGCTGTGCTAGGGAAATCAAGGATATATAGCTCCCTAATGCAAAGTTCATGACTGTTTTCACTTTTTGCTGTATTGTCATGGGCTGAGAGCTATATCTCTCTGCCCCACCCACCACCTCTTCTATAAAGTTTTGGAGCAGG
The DNA here is from genome assembly GCF_027579735.1 of Bombina bombina. NCBI lineage: Eukaryota > Metazoa > Chordata > Amphibia > Anura > Bombinatoridae > Bombina > Bombina bombina. The sequence continues at coordinate 94,960,540 of NC_069504.1, forward strand.
ATCACATATGGATATTGCATAATGGAAACCAATGGAAACCCCTTGCCACACTTACAGACTGTATTCCATCCTCTATCTATCTATCTATCTATCTATCTATCTATCTATCTGTCTACTCAAACTCACTATACAGAGCTATATGTACAGTATATTATTAAGTGAAGATCCTGTGAAGACAGAAGAGGAGGCCCCACATCAAACAATATTGCTAGGACTAATACACAGGTAAGACAAATGGCAATTTACATAAGAGGAGGCCAACACAGTGCCATCAACGACAGGCCGGGACCTCTTAGTCACCCGACAGACTCACTCCCGGTATCCAGAGGCCAGTCACGTGGTGGCATCTCACCAATCGGGATAGCTGTCTACACTGAACATCAGGCACCAGTGTCCTCGATACCAGCACCAATCTGCTTGATCAGAGACAATTGCTAATTGTAACATCGTAAATATCTACTCTAGGTCAGAATGGAAAAACCTTATATCTAGCATAATTAGCAATAGACTTTACACATTCAATGCACTCAAAATGAACAATGATGAAATATGACAACCAAATATTGGCGATATTCTATATAGACAGTGAGACCATATCCATACATATAGAGGTAAATATATCCCAAATGGTTTGAATATGTAATGTGCAATCCCTCAGTCCATATAGAATATAGGATGTGTAAACAAAATTTATTATACATGATCTTTATTATATATAAACATAAATTTATATTTATCGATATTTAACAAATAGATCACAATCGCCCCTTAGTTTAATAGGAAGTGAATCCTAAACAGTATATAATCAATCATGGTATTTGATATAAACATTAACAACATTAAAGTCTGAGAATAGTTATAATATTCATAAACCGAAAATCTCCTTAGCAGTTGAATGACAATTTGCAAGCAACCATTAGACAAAACATATGTCAGGTAAACAATATATGGAATAAACCATAAACATAATAATGGGGCACTATACATATAGCTGTCCACTAAAATGCATAGTGAAAGTCGGCAAAACGCTGACAATATATCAGAAAGCTCAATAATTCTAATATAGTAAACTATCGGCTAGATTACGAGTTGTGTGTTAGGGTAAAAAAGCAGTGTTAAGAGGTCATAATGCTGCTTTTTTACGCCCGCTGGTATTACGAGTCTTGAAGGTTTAGGGTCACCGCACACTTTTTTGGCCTTACCGCAAAACGATTTACGTAAACTTTGTAAAGTCTTTTTTTTATGGGACTTCCATAAGCACCGGTATTACGAGTCTGTCCTGGGAGGCCAAAAGTAAGCGGTACACCTTACCCCGTCAAGAGTCCTAATGCATTTAAAAGTCAGTAGTTATGAGTTTTATGGTACAACGCCGTAACATAAAACTCATAACTACAGAGCTAAAAGTACACTAACCACCGATAAACTACCTATTAACCCCTAAACCGAGGCACTCCCGCATCGCAAACACTATAATAACATTTCTTTAACCCCTAATCTGCTGCTCCGGGCATCGCGGCAACCTACCTTCATTTATTAACCCCTAATCTGCCGCCCCCCAACGTCGCCTCCACTATACTAAATTTTATTAACCCCTAAACCTAAGTCTAACCCCTAACACCATCTAAATTAAATATAATTTAAATAAATCTAAATAAACATTAATATTATTACCTAAAAAATTCCATTTAAAACTAAATACTTACCTATAAAATAAACCCTAAGCTAGCTACAATATAACTAATAGTTACATTGTAGTTATCTTAGGGTTTATTTTTATTTTACAGGCAAGTTTGTATTTATTTTAACTTATACAATTGTTATTAAATAATTATTAACTATTTAATAACTACCTAGCTAAAATAAATACAAAAGTACCTGTAAAATAAAACCTAACCTAAGTTACAATAACACCTAACCCTACAATTAAATAAATTAACTAAATTAAAAACAATTAAATACATTAAATTAAATTAGCTAAAGTACAAAAAACCCCCACTAAATTACAGAAAATAATAAACAAATTACAAGATATTTAAACTAATTACACCTAATCTAATAGCCCTATCAAAATAAAAAAAAGCCCCCCCAAAATAAAAAAAAACCTAGCCTAAACTAAACTATCAACAGCCCTTAACAAGGGCCATTTGCAGGGCATTGCCCCAAAGAAATACAGCTCTTTTACCTGTTAAAAAAATACAAACAACCCCCCCAACAGTAAAACCCCCCCACCCACACAACTAACACAGCCAATCGGAATTAAGGTAGAAAAAATCCTATTGGCTTATGCAATCAGCCAATAGGATTGAAGTTCAATCCTATTGGCTTATCCAATCAGTCAATAGGATTGAGCTTGCATTCTATTGGCTGTTCCAGGATTGAACTTCAATCCTATTGGCTGATTGCATTAGCCAATAGGATTTTTTCTACCTTAATACCGATTGGCTGAATTCCTATCAGCCAATCGGAATCTAAGGGACGCCATCTTGGATGACATCACTTAAAGGTACCTTCATTCAGTAAGAAGACTACGAATGAAGAGGATGCTCTGTGTCGGATGTCTTGAAGATGGACCCGCTCCGCGTCATATGGATGAGGATAGAAGATGCCGTCTGGATGAAGACTTCTGCCCGTCTGGAGGACCACTTCGCCCGGCTTGGAATGAAGACTTCTACCGGCTTCATTGAGGACTTCAGCCCAGCTTGGATGAAGACTTCTGCCGCTTCCTTGAGGATGGATGTCCGGTCTTCAGAACTGTAAGTCGATCTTCAGGGGGTTAGTGTTAGGTTTTTTAAGGGTGTATTGGGTGGGTTTTATTTTTAGGTTAGGGTTTGGACCTGCAATAGAGCTAACTGCTCTTTTAAGGGCAATTCCCATTCAAATGCTCTTTTCAGGGCAATGGGGAGCTTAGTTTTTTTTAGATAGTATTTTATTTGGGGGATTGGTTGTGTGGGTGGTGGGTTTTACTGTTGAGGGGGCTTTTTTATTTTGATAGGGCTATTAGATTAGGTGTAATTAGTTTAAATATCTTGTAATTTGTTTATTATTTTCTGTAATTTAGTGTGTTTTAGCTAATTTAATTAAATGTATTTAATTGTTTTCAATTTAGTTAATTTATTTAATTGTAGGGTTAGGTTAGGTTAGGTGTTATTGTAACTTAGGTTAGGTTTTATTTTACAGGCACTTTTGTATTTATTTTAGCTAGGTAGTTATTAAATAGTTAATAACATTTAATAACTATTGTACCTAGTTAAAATAATTACAAACTTGCCTGTAAAATAAAAATAAACCCTAAGATAGCTACAATGTAACTATTAGTTATATTGTAGCTAGCTTAGGGTTTATTTTATAGGTAAGTATTTAGTTTTAAATAGGAATTATTTAGGTAATAATATTAAATTTTTATTTAGATTTATTTAATTTTTTCTTTAAACTTCTATTTTTTTTATTTTATAACCAAGGACGTATACAACACATACCATATTTACAATACATATTAAATCATTGCACCACACAGGGCTAAATATCATATATTATAAAAACAATTTGTTTAGTCATATATTCATATTATTCAATAACTTCAGGTACCTCACATCAATAATATGATTACACTCGACGATGACATTTTTATATAAACAGGATCTACAAAACATACCAAAAGAAACAAAAGACAACAAAAAAAAAAAAAAAAAGGGGGGCCCCCTCCATCCCCCGAACCCGACCACGCAGCCCGACCTCACTCGTAACCTTCGCCCCAGATTCCAGGAAAGTGACCCGCGTATATATTGGACAATAAAAACTCTGATTCGCGGAATGTTTTTAACACCTTTTTTTGACATGAGGTAGGGAGAGACCTGATAAAAGTTTCCCATTTCTTAAAAAAAATGGGTAATTGGTCTTCTTGTGGGTGGGGTATATGAAATTGTTCTGAAGTTAATTGATTTAATAAGGCTTTTTTAAAATGGGATAAATTGGGTGCGACTCGCGCCTTCCAAAGTTTAAAAATAAGACTACGAGCAGTTAATACAATTGTGTTTATAAGCCTATAATTTTTGCTTGTGCCCTGATACTTTACAAGGGTTTTAGCTCGTGATCTAACTGTAGAGTCATATTCATCCAGAAAGTAATCTTCTTCCAATATTGGAAAATTTTAGGGCAAGCCCACAAACAATGAAATAGATCTGCCTTTATCGCAGAACATCTGGAACAAAGGATATCTGTTTTATACCATCTAGATAACAGACCGGGTGTGAAATACCGCTGTAAACCTATTTTAATTTGGGATTCTCTCCACACAGTTGGAACCGCACGTTGTTGCACTATTTTAAAACTAGAGATAGCAGTCTGCTCATCTATGTCCGAGAAGTGTGGAGACCATTTTACTACTATGTCAGTGATCTGAGTATTAGATGACTCTTGCATTATAAGTGAATATAATGAAGAGATAGCGTACACTCCAGATGCGTAATTTGATATCCTATCCTGAATATCCCCTAACGCCCAATTGTTCCCGTATCCGTACAATAGCTCTTGGAGGTAATGTCTGATTTGTAAATAGGCGTAAAACTCCCGAGCCCCTAAATCAAAGCTCCTGGCTAATTCTGCATAAGATAATGGAAGTCCTGTGTTTCCCACAATCTGCCCCATATATTTCAGGCCTTTTATTTCCCATTCCTTAAAAATCCGATTTGACAAACCTGGTGTGAAGTTAGGGTTACCACAGATAGGCAGATACTTCGAAACATACACCGGACAATCTAGGTTACTACAGAGCTTCTGCCATGCCACTATGACATTCTTAAACATAGATAGGTAAAAGATATTGGAGGGAAGAGAGGTCAGCGGGCAGTGCAGTAGCGCCTTTAAATAAAAGGGAGCGACCAACCTAGATTCCCACTCATACGCAGAAATTTGTTCTTTTTCCGTTAACCAGTCTATCGCGAACCTAGAAATACAAGCGAGATTGTAGGCCTGAATATTGGGTAACGCAAGCCCGCAGCCAATTTATTGTTCATAAGTGGTTGGCATGTAATTCTGGGTTTGGAACCTTTCCATAGAAATCTTGAGCAAGCGTTGTTATATTTGATTATGTCTTTTTTGTGCAAGAATAGCGGAATATTCTGTAAGATATATAATATTTTGGGAAAAACAACAGTCTTGATCAGCATCACTCGGGCAGAAAGGGATATGGGCAACGCTGCCCAATCCTCCAGTAGTTTGCAACAATGTACAAGACAATCGGCATAATTAACCTTATACCATTCCGCCGGATTTCTTGATAATGATAAACCCAAGTATGAAATCTGATGAACTTCCAAAAACGGGTGTTTTATGCTAAGTGTGGGTGCTTTGTGGAGCCACAGTAGCTCAGACTTTGTACTATTTATCTTATAGCCAGAGATCATACCAAAATCTGAAATGATGCCTTGCAAGATTGGCAATGAAGTCCTAAGATTGGAAATAAATACAAGCAGGTCATCTGCATAAAGAAGCAGAACGAGTTTTTCCCCGGCCAATGAGATACCTGAAAGCTCCTGGCGCATTAATATAGCCAGAGGTTCTAAGCTGATATTAAACAGAAGAGGGGAGAGTGGACAACCCTGCCTCGTACCTCTATGCATATTAAAACGCTGAGACAAAACATTATTAACAATCACCGCAGATGTAGGAGCGCTATAGATTAATTGGATGTATTCATTAAATCGCCCCGATATGCCAAATTGGTCTAGGGAGAAGAACAAATGGTCCCAGTTAACCCGGTCAAATGCCTTCTCCGCGTCTACTGTCAAGATAGCTTTATCTATGTTTTTATGATAGTTGGAAAATTCATATCTGTTCCAATAGGACTCAATGAGTAACAATAATTTCTGCATGTTTCTCACCGGATTCCGGCCTGGCATGAAGCCGGATTGATTCCCATGAATTATAGTTCCAATACATGGTTTCAGACGATTAGCCAGTATAGCAGCCAGGAGTTTATAGTCCGTATTAAGGACTGATATAGGTCTATAAGAAGTGGGTAGCTCGGGGTCCTTGCCCTTTTTGAAAATTAAGGAAATGTTTGCAGCCGCAAAATATTGGGAACATTTAGAACTCCCAACAAAATAATGATTATACAGTTTATGCAAAACCGGCACCACCTGAGATTCTAAAATTCTATAAAATTCAATAGGGAAAGAATCAGGCCCGGCTGCCTTGTTTGGTTTCGCATGTTTAATTGCCAAAACTATTTCCTCCTCAGAAATAGGAGCATTTATGGAATCCCTCATTTCCTCGGATAGTTTCAGGACCTTGATCCGATGCCAAAATTCTCTTTTCTTACTTAAATCTGATGGCTATAATTTATACAGATCTTGGAAAAAGTCAAAAAAGACCTTTTCAATATCAGCGTGGTTCGTATAACGGTATAGGCCCTGTTTTATTGCCGGGATAGCATGTTGTGGGGAAGATTTAGTCAGCCTAGCCAAAAACTTTGCCGATCTCCCTTTATGTCCGCCATATATAGCTCTTAATCTAATCTCCTCCTGCGTACTGTTTTGTTTTATATGTATGTCTCGGACAGTTTTAGCATTTACATATAAATCCCAAAGCCGCATGGAGGGATTATTGATATAAGCTTTATAGGAGTTCTTGACTTGGTTAGCCAGCTGCCTCCCTATCTGACTAACTTTCTTTTTCCAGGAGACCATATAAGATTTTATTTCTCCGCGCAGCACAGCCTTGGATGCTTCCCAAAATACCTCAGTTTTATCTAGATAACTCCTATTATTTGTGGAGAAATCTGTCCACTGCAGGCGTAACCAATTTTGAAAGTTCAAATTATTACTTAAGAATTTAGGGAAGAAGATATAGTTACCTCCATGTTTTCTTTGTGGCGGGTTACAGACCAACGAAATAACCGCATGATCGGAGATTATAATATCCGTAATGTCCGCAGACCAGTTCCAATTGAGGAGAGAATACGAAATAAGGAAATAATCTATCCTTGACAGTGCCCGCTGGGCCTGTGACATGCATGTAAACGAACGGCAATCTGGGTTCTGTGACCTCCATATATCCACTAAGCCCAGCTGTGCACAAAATTTGTGAAAAATCCGAGCCTTCCTACATCTGGCATTAAGTGACCTATTTTTCAAATTATCCAACGTAACATCTGTCACGAGGTTGAGGTCCCCCCCAATGATTAAATTAAGGCCTATAAATCTATGTAGTTTGACTGCTAGTCCTGACCAAAAATTATTATCTACCTGATTAGGTCCATAAATGTTACACAATGTATACTGTATCTTATTAATTTCAACTTCCAATATTATGAAACGGCCCTCAGGATCTACCTCAATATTACCCAAACAATAATCCAAATTCTTGCACAATAATATAGCAACCCCCCTTTTTCTAGAAGGGGATGGAGCTGCGACCACCTCCCCAACCCATTTAGACTTAAGTTTAGGAAACTCTTGCGGTTTTAAGTGTAATTCCTGGAGCAAGACAATATCAGGCTGTAGTTTTCCCAAATGTTTAATTATGGATTTATGCTTAATTGGGGAGGTTACCCCCCCCCTACGTTCCAGGATAATAAATTTAACTTAAAGCCCATTCGGTGTTAAATTTATTTTGAGTATGACAGGGGGGTATAAGGAAGTGCCGCCGTGCATCCGGGTCGGAAGGGAGGGGAGAGATAAGAAGAAAGAGGAGAGACAAACAGCGCGAGAAGAAAAAAAAAAATTGTCGTTCCCAACAAATAAAACAACATTCCCCTTTGCAAAAACAACCCAAACATCCGATACATATTTATTACGACTTTATGGGACCCCCTCATCTCTACAAAAGGACTCCGCTTCCACTACGTTGTTTAATATGAGGGATTTACCGTCTCTCATGACTACCAGTCTCGCAGGATAAATCAGTTTGATGTTATAATTCCCCTTCTGCAGTCTGCCATAGAAGAAGGACATGTCTCTCCTCTTGGCCAGGGTTTCTGCTGAAAAATCCTGGAAGACTAAGAGCCTATGAGAGCCGAATACAAAAGGGTTAAATTTTCTATAATGCTTAAGATATAACATCTTATCTTGAAAATTAATAAATTTCAAATGACTGGTCTAGGTCTATTACCTTCATTACTTTCTCGGCGAACCCCTATCCTGTGTACTCTTTCTATCTGAAAGGGGGCAGCAGGAGCGGGAATCTGCAAGGCCTGGGGAAGCCATCAAATCCTGAAATTCTGATGTTTCTGGGAGACCTATGACTTTCAAATTATTTCGTCTTGAGCGATCCTCAAGGTCTTCAATCTTAGCCTGCAAAGATGTAATCAATTTACTGTGCGACTCTATACTAGGTTCTTGTATATTCAGTCTATCTTCTATATCAGAAATTCTATTTTCGGCTTCCTCAAGCCTTGAAGCGAATTGTCTGACTTCCAAAGTAAGATTCGAAATTTCACTCCTAATTTCAAATTTAATGGACTCAAATTGAGGAGTCAGTATTTTAGCTACTTCTGCTGCAAACTCTACCAGACTACTCCCTGCTAAGGAAGGAACATTTTTTTCTGAGGTGGCTTCAATACTAGAATCCAATGTCCTGCTGCCCCCCTTCTTATCCTTAATTTTGGGAGGCATGGTAGTGGGGGAGCCCTTTTGATGGCTAGATTTATTGATGGATGAATAGATTTATTTAAATTATATTTAAATTAGGGAGTGTTAGGGTTAGGGTTAGACTTAGGTTTAGGGGTTAATACATTTAGTATAGTGGCGGCGACATTGGGGGCGGCAGATTAGGGGTTAATAAATGTAGATAGGTGGCGGCAATGTTAGGGATGGCAGATTAGGGGTTAATAATATTAATAATATTAATAATAACTAATGTTTGCGAAGTGGGAGTACGGCGGTTTAGGGGTTAATATGTTTATTATAGTGGTGGCAACTTTGGGGGCGGCAGATTAGGGGTTAATAAGTGTAGTTAGGTTGGGGCGACATTGGTGGAGGGAGATTAGGGGTTAATAAATATAATGTAGGTGTCAGTGATGTTGGGGGCAGCAGATTAGGGGTTCATAAGTATGATATAGGTGTAGCCTAAAAAATCAGTTATAAAGATGAGACTTAGGAATGTGTTCTATAGAAGAAATAGAAAAGCATTCAGTATCACCATTATGTTTAACATGACAATGTCTTAGTACACTATGTAACTTGCAAATGTTCTTCATATTACGATGATGCTAAGACCATCTAATACTAAGGCGCCTACAGGTACGACCAACCTACTGGATCCCACAGATAGACCACATAACTAGATGCACAAGACGTGTGGCCGACTATAGGATAAATCCTTTTAGTCACAAACGATTGAAAAGTGTGTTTGTGATGTCCAATATGGACACACATTTTACATCTTTTTACCCTGCATCTGAAAGATCCTTGGTTGGTCCTCCTCTTACTGGTAGTTTGAGTCTTAAAAATAGTATTTAGTTTGACTATTTTACTCGGTGACAGAATCGTCTTTAAATTGAGTGCCCTTTTGAACACCAAATTAACTAAAATAGGATCCTTGATCAAAATATTCCAATGTTCATTAATTATTTGTTTTATCAAATTATGGTTACAGTTATACTGTGTAATAAACATAGTACGATTTTTGGCATTATTCTCTTTCTGTATAACATCTTTTTTGACTTTGAAAATATTCATCCCTATCATCATGCTTGGCTCTTCTGTATCCATTATCAATGATATTGGAGGGATATTTTTTCTCACAAAATCTTCTTTTAAAATCAAACTCTGTGCCTCATAATCAGAAAGTGTGCTGCAATTCCTACGTACTCATTTGAATTGCCCATAAGGGACATTACTTTTCCACGGGTGGTAATGGTTACTGGTGAAGTTTAGATAACTATTAAAATCGACCATTATGAAATATTGTAGGATGTACTCGTAACCTTTTTCATCAAGAAAGCGAAGATTGAGATCTAAAAAAACAATTGCCTCATTATTTATAGAGCTAGACAATGTAAGACCCCTATCATTATTGTTGAGGTGCTCTACAAAGGTGTTAGCTGATACTGCATCACCTCTCTCGATGACAATCAGATCTTGTATATATCGCCCATAGAATACCAGGTTCGCCCCGTGTCCTGAGTCATAAATATATTGTTGTTCAAAAGACCCCATATAGAGGTTAGCATTACTCGAGGCGAACCTGATACCCATGGAGGTCCCCCTTGTCTGGAGATAAAACTCATCCTGGAACACAAAATAGTTGTGTTTCAGGATAAATGATATCAATTGTAAAATAAATTCTCTTTGTGTATCAAGTAAAAACATATCGCCCTCAAGGTACCCAAATACTGCTAAAATTCCCAAATTGTGGGGAATATTAGAGTAATGGGCCTGGGCATCACACATAATCCACAATCATTTTCCTTTGAAGGACGGTGTTAGGGAGACTAAGACTAAGATGGAGATGCAGTGTCATTAGGGCGTTCATATCGATCTTGAGTGTTGTTACTTAATGAGCAATCGTTGAGAGTTTCATCCCATTTGGAAATCAATGATTGGTCTTCTTTAAAAAAAACAACTCTTAAAAATTCTAAGGCCTTGTGGTACCTGGTTTTGGTCAACATATTTCTGCAACATTTCAGCATCTAGCCAATGCCGACATTTAATATTAATGAACTCTTCTAGTTAGAATGCGTGAATGGGTAACTTATCTATAGAGCTATTATCATTTGGTAACAAACTAGTGGATCCAATATGAGAGACAAATAAAAGTATTTTATTGTTCCTCTTATTAATCGAGAGCATAGTGATTTGAAGGAAGGTGGCTGGTCGCCACTGGATGTGTCTATACAAATCTAACACAATTTAGATATATGCAAATATAATAAGATAATATGTGTATATGTGTGCGAATGTGAAAATAATGTTTTTTTACAGCCTGATGAAACGACACTGTTGGCTGAGAAACACATTGCTGCTTTTAACTTGTTTTTAAATAAACTTGTTTTCATTTTATTTACCCCTGCTCTGTGAATAATTTAATCCTCGCTTTTGTGGGTTTCGTTGTGTGTATATCGTATGTACGAGGGGCAAATATCTAGTCCCTCACACACCCCCTCTCCGATCAAGCGGGTTTGTGCTAGTATTGAGGACGCTGGTGCCTGACGTTCAGTGGAGAAAGCTGTCCCGATTGGTGAGACGCCACCACATAACCGGCCTCTGGATACCAGTAGTGAGTCTGTCAGGTGACTAAGAGTTCCCAGCCTGTCGTTGATGGCACTGTGTGTGCCTCCTCTTTTGTGAGTTGCCATTTGTCTGTCTTACCTGTGTATTAGTCCTGATGATATTGTTTGATGTGGCGCCTCTTCTTCTGTCTTCACAGGATCTTCACTTGACTACATCTTCTGGGAGAGTGGCCACCATTCTGAGTTTCTGTTCTTAGAATACATCTCTGTTTGGTTCTTCTATATAAGTGCACACCTCCTTTGGGTTGTCAAGCCCTATCTTGTACCATGTATATTATTACTAATTCTTACTACTGAGTCAACCTTTGGGGACACAGACACAATTTTGCACCAGGACCCTCTGTTGAGCAGGTCCTCTACTGAACAAAAAAACTAGACATGCATTTTAACCCTAACTGTACCACCAGCGTATCATGTCCACAAGACTTTAATAATTTGACCCTATAGCCTCAGTCTGGTTACACGGGAATATATGTGCAAACTGAACCCGGATTGTAAACTCTCAGTTCAGCAAGAGCCCCCCCACACACACAAATTTCTTTGGTTCCTTAATTTCTGTAATGTAAAAATACAAGATGGAATCCATGACCTTTTAAATAGGTCAGGCATAGTTTCAAAAAAATGTTGTAAACTGTGTAAACTGATGGTCATAATAACAAGTATCTCCTGTAGTCTATGGAGATATTTTACGTGACCATCAGTTTACACAGTTTACAAAAGAAATAGAAAAAAAGACTTATGTTTTTGCAATCTGCTGGTGCTTTATAAATGGAAGGTAATAATAATTTTATAATAAATATCTCTGTTTCTGATTGATTGTTTAAATAACTGTAAATACACCATTACATGACAATTGTATTAACAAATTAGAACCAAGAAGGGACTATCAAACTTTTCTACATACCAAGTGATCTGGAGGAATAGCTATAGCATTAATCAGAGAAAAGGGTCTAAGAGATTAATATACTAGAGAAAGAGAATTCACAATTTCATGAATATGAACAGAACAAACACTGGTCAACAGCTTTATTTTCAGACAGTGATATCACCAGTTTTAAATATAACCCAACATTTTTCTCCCTTTTAATTTGTTCCCAATGATCCATTTTACCTGCTGGATTGTATTAAATTGTTTACAATGAGTTCTTTTAAGCTTACACCGGCACTTGAAAAGCTAATTAAGGGCTAGAATACGGATGGAGAGCAATCGTTTGCACGTGATCACGAGATAACTTGTTTGATCATGGGGGCCTCAGAGTGATGTTTTAAATAATGGTGTAATGCACTTGCCTGTACTAATGCTGCCAAGGGTTCTCCTGCTGGTCCTCCATTAGTTGTCCGGACTCAGAGTAGTGCAAAGCCAGCTGTCCCTCCATGTGCTGTTGTGGGAATCCTCCATATTGGTGCAACATTATTTCTCTTCCCTACAAACTGCAGCAATAGTGATGACAACCTAGACTACTGCAGAGATTTCACAAGCACTCCACCTATTGGCAGCAATGAAGTATTGGACAAACAGTATGGCACAGAAGATATGAGAGAATAAAAGCCAACACCACACCCCTTACCAACTGTAACTCATTTAGCAACAATATAAAGCATTGCTGTTTGGTGAACTCAGTGCTCAGTTATTAAAGAGATATCCATGAGTTGAATGTATGAATTTTGGTTACCTGAACCTTTTGCCTTGTTTTCCATTTATGAACTATTGCTGCCAGCTTTGACCTCTTGCTTGTTATACAGTTTATGAACCTTTGCTGCCTGCCCTGACCTCGGAACATTTTGGAGTTTCCTTCTGTACCATGCACTCCTGTGTTGCCTAGTGGTCGTGCTAGCTATACTCCGCTACTGGGCTCCTAGTTATCTTAATGTAATGAAAGCATCAGGTTGCTATACATATGGTTAGGCTTTATTTAGCCTTTATCTTGTGCCATCCAAGGGATCGTTTACACTCGGGATATGGAAAATGTGCAATGGAGACTGTTGATAAGCGTAATGACTTCAGACAGCAGTTTTTTATTTTACGACCTCACGAAAACCTAATTGCAGCTCAATTGAAACAAGCATGAAGTCTCTTTATTTCTGCCTTTGCTATACTTGTCATCAACTGTAATTATGGTATATCTTATCTATTAACACTGCATCAAACGGATATAAAAATGTCTGTAAAGCACTAAGCACTAAGCAGAGGGTTATACTTGATAGAAAACCATTACAATATGTAATATTCATCATTTTGAAAGTATTTTACCTTTTATTTTATTATTTTAACTTAATTTATGTAATGTTCATTACTTCCTATCTCAGACCCACAAGAGGGATGGGGTCTCTACAGGAAGGCAAGTAGCATTTTTTCATTTGAAGTGTTGCTAGTAGACATCTAACCTAGCTGCAATCAGTTATTGCCCATGCTCAGTTGAGAACTGTTGCTGCAAAAATGATGTCACAACAGAACCTAAGTTCTGCAATGCCTGCTTGCTTATCTAGCTGCAGGAAGGGGCTACAATTTTTTTTCAACTAAAGGTGCGCTGCTTTATATCCTTTAAGTAACAACTCTAGTATTGGAATATAAAAGTGAAAAATGAAAATGGTGTAATATGTTAGTCATATGGAAGCAACAGAGCAATAATGGAAAACTCTATGAGCCTGATTACAAGTGATACGCTAATAATAGCACGGGACCCAATAAGCAATATTGCTGAAACATCCTAACATTACCAAAGAAGGATTAGCAACGCCAACATCGCTCTAGCGCAAACTATACTTTCAATAGATATCACAATCGTGCTACATAGCACTCATATTACAAGTTGAAAGGTATAGTTTGCTCTTGACCACAAGCCGAAATTGCACTAGAATATTTTGCGCGACTTGAGACCTTAAGTAAAATGTAAGGGTTAAAAAAAAAAAATCCACAAAACACATCCATAACATATTAAATCAAAGTATTACACACATACATACATTTTTTAATAAAACAATCATTTTAATATTGGTAAAAACTGGTTTTAAATGGGTTAAAAAGGGATAAGCATATGGCAAAGTATCTGAATGGCAAGGGCTCCAATGTAAATAAATATATATATAGTTAGATGATAGATAGATAGATAGATAGATAGATAGATAGATAGATATGTATATATGTGGGTGTGGGTGTCTAAATATGTGTATGTGCATATGTAAACCTGTCTACATACTGTATGTATGTATATTTATTCATATAGATATATAGGAATATATATTTTACAAAACATTCAGATTTCTAGAAATATATAATTAAATATTGTCTTCTATTGAAGAATGTAGGAATTTAAAATATCAATAACGCACCTTAAGCTTTAGCTCAGCTGATCTAGCGTAGTAGCAAGCAAGAGATACATAGAAAAGTCTATAGAGAGAGAGACTTAGTGGAGTCCTGAAGTTAGTTCACATGCTAACGTTTTATTATCAAAATACAGTTATAATTCAAGGGGGAGAATGAAGGCTCCACTTGTAATCTGGCCCTATGTGTTTAACCCCTGCAACGTAGAGCATTTCTACTCCTGAACCTACCTAAGTATGCTTTTCAACAAGAGAACGAACAGACGTAAATTTGAAAGATTTTGAAAAACTGTCACTTCAAATTTAATGTTAAATTTGAACAGGAACATTTTTGCATTTTATGGTTGAAATAAACATTTTCACTTTATTTTGTCGCAGTTGTGATTAATGACAGTGAAATAAAATATTCAGTTTGTTCTTTTGTTTTTTATGGCTGGAGGAAAATGAACAGCACCTAAAGGTCAAAGTGATATAACCTTGTGCTCGCCTGTCTGCCCCAGGGTATTATGCTGATCTTAAAGGCAGCATCTCCCCTATCAACAAAACAGCCATTATCTCTGTAAATTTAAGATAATGCTGTAAACCACCTGTCATCAAAAGGAAATTGCACATATTTTATATATCTGATTTGTGCCAGAGAACTTGCATCTATATGCAATATTTATTCTGTCTCTAACACAGCTACAAAGTAACATGGTCAACTTAATTTTGCAATTTTTTATCATAGTATTTTTTATTTATTTTATATATATCTACAGGTATATCTATCTATATATATCTATATATATATATATATATATATATATATATATATATATATATATATATATATATATAATTTTTCAGTGGTGGATAGCACTCAAAGGAACATCCTTTGCTTATCCTGCCCGGGGTGCATTTCAAAAATAAATCCATGTAGCCAAAGTAAAAAGCACTTACCAGGTCTTGATTCAAATATACCTGTTTATTATGTGTGACATTTCGGGGTTACCCCCATCCTCAGACAATCATTACAACATAATGGTAAACTTACCCTATTTATCAGATCCTAACTCCCACCCGTGGTGTTGTCGGCAGCATTCCGGAAGTCCAGTGACTGTGTGGTACAAGCCTACCTCATAGGTTGCCATGGCAACCAGACACCGGACGGCAGACCTGTGCACAAAATAAAAACATCATTTAAAAACAATAGCGTGCTAGCGATAATTAAGAAAGAATACAGAGAGACATATATGGTTATGCACATCATCAAGGGGAAATATACTCTAAATAATCAGTGTTTAATAACTGCATATATTAACTGAGATTATGCTACCTATGCCAACCTATGACGTAGGCTTGTACCACGCGGTCGCTGGACTTCCGGAATGCCAACCACGGGTGGGAGTTAGGGTCTGATAAATAGGGTAAGTTTGCCATTATGTTGTAATGATTGTCTGAGGACGGGGGTAACCCCGAAACGTCACACATAATAAACAGGTGTATTTGAATCAAGACCCGGTGAGTGCTTTTTACTTTGGCTGCATATATATATATGCCGGGGTTAGGTTCCAGAAGGAATGGTTGTAAATAGAAACCGTTGTAAATTGAAACCCAGTTTACAATGTAAGTCAATGGGAAGTGAGGGAGTTTCAAAATTGACATAAGTAACCTATAATACATTATTTTTAAAGCTTTGAAACAGGGGCGTATTTAGGTTTTGTGCTGCCCTAGGCACTCTGAATCCGGCTGCAAACCCCCACCCCTGGATCTAGGTCATTTTTGGCCATATCATTTTTTGGTTTGGGAGTAATGACTTTTTTTATATATATATATATATTTAATTTGTCATGACATGTCAAGTCACTCCTATTCTGTATGTTAGCAGCATGTTTCTCATTCGAATTATCGATCATTCAACATCATAAAAGCTGCGCAGCTAAGCATATTCTTTCAAATTTTCAATCAATCCTCCTTCCTGTCCCTACATTCTCCTTCTCATATGGAATTGACTTTCAGTCTGTCACTTTTTGACACTACTTGACACTTGAGCTCAGCCTCAGAATAGATTGATTTTCATTTTTATTTTAAAATAAAATAACAACAAACCTCCTCAATTGTTTCTTACTTTCTTCCCAGCCCAGCAGTGTATTTATTAATATAATATACATCAGTGATGTCAGGTTAGATGATAGATCATAAAACAGCAAGGGGGCCTCGTTTCCTATTATGCCATAATTAATTGTTGAAATACAGAAAGTCAAAGTAATAAAATAGATAATTTCAGAGCAATGCAGTGCCAGCTTTGTAAAATATTACCAAGATAGAGCAAGAAACTAATTTGTGTAAACAGTGTGGTGATTAAGCCATTGTTGTGTACACCAGTCACACAATTAATTAATACATTGATCTAGCATTCCCTGAGTTATCTTGTGACAACTCCAGAGCTCCTCTAAACAGTTGGGATTCGGCCGGGAAATAAATAAAAAAAAGCAGGACAGATTTATAGTGCCTTGTTGTTTAAATGCTCTACAATTCAACCAGTACTGAGTCTATCCTAATGTTGGAATTTCGGAAAGCTTGTTTGCTTAAATTGAGCATCAAAACAAATTTACTATGGGAAGACAGAGCAAAAAAAAGATACCTTGCGACTCCGATAGTCCGAGTACTATTCTGCTATGTGCCGGCCCGCCGGGTCACCCCCCTCCTCTCCAGTACAGTCCTTTGTTTCAGGCTAGGCTCTACTGATGCTTAAATCCCACTCACTCACTGAATGAAGATAGTCTAGCCCGTCCGTCATGTACTTTCCGCCTCTTACCTCCAATGCCCTGGGAGGGAGATCATGTGCGCACGTGCGTGGCTCCCTCCATCCATGTGCGGCAAATGTGAGCAGACCGGAAGGCGGGTGGAAGGTGGAAAACGTCACGTGACCTCGGCTAAAGCCGGGTCACGTGACCGCTGCACAATTTTTTTTTTTTTAAATGCCAACAAGTTGACAAATGCCAACATATCAGTGCCAGTGCCGCCTCCCCCAAATCTGTCGCCCTAGGCACTAGCCTTGTTGGCCTATGCATAAATACACCCCTGCTTTGAAATGAAGACTATAAATGCTAAACAGTATCAAATAATCACACAACACAGAATGCATCATCAAACTAAGTTTAATGAACAAAAACATTTTTTTGCTTTCATTTTTCTGCAAAAAGGTCTCTTCATTGAAACAGTAGCATACACTTTTAGCTAATATCGGGTCTGCAGCTATTCTATGCATTCCAGTCTGGACTGATTTATAGGCACCCTCACCTCAAGCAGCTGGGATATAGATATATGTTTAGTTTGATGGCAAATATTATAGACAAATGATGGGCACAGCAATGGGTTACCTATGCTTGACTTTATCTGGGTAGATGGGAAAGTGAAAACATTTTGAATGCTGCAACAGAATTTGAGAATGCAATAACATTATGGATTTGTTTTATCGATGATGTCTTTCTATTGTGGGAGGGCACATCTGATGATTTGTCAAAATTCATGCAGCAACTGAACTGTAATGACTGGAATCTTAAATTCACTTTTGAATAGAGTTATGAATCATTGTCCTTCTTAGATCTAAAAATTTTGAGACATCAAGATAGAAATGTTTAGAAAAAGTACCTCTGCAAATACCTTACTTGAAGCATCTAGTCCCCACCTCCAACACCAAATCAATGCTATCCCCATTGGTCAATACCTTAGACACAAGAGAAACTGCTCGCCAGATTTGACATACAAAAAATATGGAGATAATTTGAGGGAGAGATTTGTAGCCAGAAGTTATTCCAAAAAAAGTAATCAAGAAGGGATATCAAAGAGCTAGGGAAACTCCATGTGACAAATTATTATATGAAACAGTGGATAAGCAAACTAGTTCAGAAGTGAAGTTTATTAGCACTTTTAACTCTGAGTGGGAAGAATTGAGAAAGATATTGCGGAGACATTGGAATATCCTAACCACAGATACTGACATCCAAAAAATAGTAGGGGAGTACCCATAAATGACAGCCAGACGTGCTCCTTCTCTTAAAGATAAATTAGTACATAGTCACTACAAAGGGAACAAAGGTTGGCTTGGTAAACCTCAAAAGAAGGGTGGCTGCTACAGTTGTGGTAAATGTAAAATGTGCAAACATCAATTAAAAGGCCAATACATGATTGACATTTTTGGTCATCCACATAGAGTTAAGGGTCACATAACGTGTCGCAGCGAGGGGGTAGTATATGTAACTTATTGTTCTTGTCCCCGGTTTTACGTGGGTAAAACATATAGAGAATTTAGGGAACAAATGAAGAAACACAGAAGGGACATTCTTAATGAAAAAAAATAAGGATAGGGGAGTAGCCAGGCATTTTTATGAGGTGCACCAAAGCAGAGTTCAAGATTTAAAATTAATCTGTCTTGAACTAATAGATGTTAGAGAAAGAGGGGGAGACTGGGATAACCTACTCCTTAAGGCTGAATGCAGGTGGATCTACAATTTAAATTCACTTTAACCTAAAGGGCTAAATGAAGAATTAAATGTTCTTATAAATTGAGGGGATCTATATGTAATTCAAATTGAGGGATTACATTTTGTAGATTTCTGGTTGATAGTAAAGTATATTGATAGACACATTATGTATACATAAGCGATTCCCCATATCTATGTACTACGGATTGGGTAGTGCTAAAAATAAGAATGTAACACTAGATAACTTGCCATAGTGTGTATATACTCATTTAATGTAAGGTAAAATGGTGTATTTATACTATAATTCATTAAGGAAGCATTATGATCATAGCGTGTAAGCATATACTAGACAGTTTGCTGATCACGGATGCTGGTTAAACTATATAAATTGTTTTGTTTAAAAAGTTTCAATTTTTATTGAATTTCTGTTTCTTTGTGCATTAAGCAATTAAGTTTCAATTCACCTGTGGGGAGCATGGTAAATAGAGCAGAATCCATACAGCAGATATCGATTGATTGTGCCTGAAGAAGCCCAAAGTGACGTAGGGTGAAACACTTGTAGCAGTTGTTACATTGGCTGGGACCAACTTCCACGCTGTTTGAAATTACAGCGTTCTGATTATTTTAAACCCAGGAGCACTCTTTGGAAATCTCCCTATGCGAGCACAGGATGTTTACTGGCAATACCAGAGACCGGTGAGCAGTGCATATGAGTGACACGGGGTGAAATCACTAAGGAGACGCTGAGTGAGAGGCGCAGTGTGTTTTCTACCTGTTTGACACTGAGGAGGTCGCTGTATGAGAAGCGTCAGTGTCAATCCCCTGTTGAACTGTATTAATTGTCCCATTGGCATTTGTTCCGCTTACTTTATTGTTGGAGTGAGTGGTTGGGACGAAGCACAGGGTTGGTTGGTTATTTCTATGCTCCTTACAGCATGTATGTGTTAGCCCGCTAGAACAAATTTCACCTTGCCGCATAGGGAGTGAAGATATTCATCAGGAGGACACAGCCAGTTTGGCTTTTTGTATTCACAACTGTTGTC